>NC_090240.1:2816232-2934028 GCF_024489055.1 Chanodichthys erythropterus
GAGCTTAGCCTTGTTGCAGATGTTGTTACGGTCTCGCTGGACGGAAACTCTGAACGTAGTGTTGGGGATAAACAGTTTAGGACCCTTGAAACCAGATATGTTGAATAAAGACCCGGAGTCAAAGTTTAAAAAAAATAATAAATTGAAGAAAAATTTAATGAATAGTTTGCAGTTTCATCAGCAGAAGCCAGCTTCAAGTCTCACAAGGAGTTCGTAGGCCGCTCTGCGTACATTCATATTTCCACAACAATTATACTCTGAGTCCACTAACTACGTCATTACTTCAGGTTGGATGATTCTGATTGGCTAAGGAAAATAGACAAGGTTAGAAATTTTCCACACGTGGACAGATAGTAAGAAGCATAACTCCCTTCGTCATGGTGATGACGAGGGGGGACCCTAGATTTCGGTACCGGATGTCCTTTTGGGGTCATGATGTGGCGTCTGCTGGTCTCGAGCAGAATGCCAGTTGTCCCGTACAAAGGGACCAGCACAAAACACTTAGCGCACATACACAGATACACATGATTCACAGCTTCTTCAAGGCTGAAGTTGATCTGAGCTCTGCTCTGAGCAGGAAACTTTCCCCAAAACATACTGATAACATGTTCTTTTCTCTCAGTGAGATGTACAGAGGAAAATAGATCCTTTAACATACATTGAAGAAGTCATTCAAATAATTTAACAGAAATATAAATGTTGATTTATAACTTAAAAGATATATATTGAAGCGGCAGTAGATTCCAGAATCCACCCCTTCAGTAGTGTTTGTTGATATCTCTTTCCTCACAAGCTGGAGGCTTAGAACGTGATTGTCTCGTTGCTGCCTCACAAGCTGTAGACACAGATCATGGGATCTGTTGTTGTCTCTCTGGATGGACCAGAGGCTCAGAACATCCCGAGGAACCTTGCTGCTAAGGTCCCGAGGAATTTTTATGGCGGGTCTGTGGCCAACCTTAGTAAGCAGTCTCTAAATGGGTGAAGGGCAGAAACTGCCTGTGGACCAATGAGAAGTTCTGTACTTCCCAGGCTTAGTACAAGAGGTCTTCTTCTTGCCCTCTAATAGAGGTCTGGATGTTGTCCTTACATCTTTATCTGATGGCGTTGGACAGTTTGTTTGTGTTAGTCCACCAAGATCCAATCAAAATGTAGCAAACCTTTGTCCACTGTTACGGACAGAGAGGAGCCCGACCATAAACTGGGCCCTGGAATGTGCTGTTCAATACACTAGCCACGTGGATTATAGACAGAGTTCCCACACGCCTTGAAAGTACTTGAAAGTACTTGGATTTCAGACACATGAAATCAAGGCCTGGAAAGTACTTGAAAACAAATATTGTTCTTGAAAGTGCTTGAATTAAATTTGAAATACATTTTGAACTACATTTTGGAGGTGAACCCTGGTGAACCAGGAGGTGAACCCTGAAACTTTTTTCCCCCATTGAAAAATATGAAGTAAAGTGGCTGGTAACTGTCTGATGATTGAAATCGCAAAATGGCCTGAACAATTACTTAATAAACTGCAAAATGTTTTGTTTTCGAATAACTTTATTTCATGCACAGATTGCTTCTGACAGAGCTGCGCAAGCTCGCAGCGCCATTTGCGGGACACTTAGAATGATCGCCAGGGTTCAAAGCGCCAAAGGCGAGTAAAAATCAGCACTAAAATGCTTATTCACCAGTTGCCCGGTAAACTTTTATGAATTTTGACAATGCATGGATGTGAGAATTTTATGTGTCTTAGTGCGATCATCAAATTGCAACGGTTGTGATGCAATCATATAAATATATAGTCTGACACGCTGCATGGACTAAAATGGCTTTCAGCTTCGATTCACAGAAAATGCTGCTCTGCAAGTGCTGTGTTTGAGTCGCTTATAATTTGAATTTAGGAACACAACGTGCACCGAACATCTGTACTGAGAGTGTAGTTTTATAAATCTGTTGTCAAAGAAAAACATCTTCCTGAATCTCCCTGTGGTTTTCCATTCAAAATAAAAGCTCAATGATTTAACATTTGAAAGCAAGAAATAAAGACATCCATGAATATTAGTACTGAAGTCTTACTGTTGTTCTGTAATATAAAAATAACAAATGACTATATCATATAATAACTCTATTAATACTTTTTAATATTTTTATTATATCTATTAATATCTTCTTTAGCCGATCACATGCTTAACTCAAGTGACTTTTTTTTTTTTTTTTTTTTTTTTTACAGAAAAATAATTAAATTTGTTCTAATTATTGTTGAGCTGCAGGTTTAGGCTCACTTAAATGACTGCATTTATTTATTTATAGAATTTTAATTTAATTAAGAAGAATTACATTATTTTAATTATTTAATCTAAAATACATGTTTACTACTTTTCCAAATATACTATGTTGCTTAGAAATATATTGTTCAATGGAAAAAAAAATTTTACCTAGACATTTTAAAATAACACATTTTAGAGCTGTAATTGCAATACCCTGATACTGTGATACCGTGAAACTGTGATATTTTTGCTTAAGGTTATCATACCGTCTCAATCTCATACTGATGCATATAAACAAAAGAATCACCTTAGAGGGTTGCAAAATTTCGTAGAGTTACTGTGGACTACCTACTAATTATAACATAAGTACACATGGCAACTTACACACAAAAACGGCATGTGAAATCTACATATTTGTTTACAATTAGTGCCTGTGCACTAATTGTATAATTCATTTGTCAGTAGCCTATACAAATCATTAACATTTAATATTATAGCAATGTACCAACTGGGGTTCCCTGTATAGTTTACAGTATTAGTTGAGACTTTTTTTTTTCCTTGAGAAAATTTGCCATATACTGTACTGATACATACTCCATTTTAATATCAAATGGAATAGAATGACAAGCTTGAGAATCCAAATCGAATAGTGCAAATTGTCAATACCCAGCCCTACAAGCAGAGTGTTTTCATGGTAAAAGTTGTCGAACACAACTGACTGCATGAGTTCTTTACCATAAGTGAGCCTCTTTTGAACTTCACTAAATGAATGTGCAGGTGCCACTCAAACCAGCAACAGATAAAGGAGCAAGCAATCGTCTAAATCACTGTACTTTGCTGTAGGGCTGCAACGATTAATCGCGATTAATCGTTTGCAAAATAAAAGTCTTTGTTTACGTAATATATATGTGTGTGTTCTGTGTATAATAATTATGTATATATAAATACACACACATACAGGTATAGAGTTTAGAAATATATGCATGTATTATAAATATATATACATTTTATATTACATATAAACAAATATTTTATAAATATAAAATTGTTCTTAAATATATACATGAATGTGTGTGTGTATTTATATATACATAATTATTATACACAGAACACACACATATATATTAAGTAAACAAAGACTTTTATTTTGCAAACGATTAATCACGATTAATCGTTGCAGCCCTACTTTGTTGTTTGGCGATCATGCAACATCTGACCACATTTACAATATCAAAGTCATGTGTCAGAGGTGAATATATGCAGTTTAAGTGTTTTAGGTTTCTTCTTATCATGTAAATGCATATGCACTTTGAGAAAACCAATGAGAAACAAAAACAATAAAAGATATTACATATGACTGTAAATTCATACTTTCCTCAAACTCCCTGGTAGCCTGGAATTTGAGACTCAAAAGACACGTCTGGCCATCCAGCTGGACTATGAGAAGAATCAGCTGAAGGAAGATCAGGAGAAGGTGATCATGTGGGAACAGACGGTCAAGAAAGATGAGAATGAGATAGAGAAACTCAAGAAGGTAGATAACATTCAGAAACTCTCATGGTGATAATTTATTGAGCCTAGAATTAATGTTTGCTGAATTTAATTTAATATTTCCCAACAGGAAGAGCAGAGGAATATGAAGATCATTGATGAAACCATGGCACAACTGCAGGATCTGAAAAACCAGCACTTGGCCAAGAAATCTGAGGTTAATGATAAAAACCATGAAATGGAGGAGATCCGCAAGAAACTAGGGGGTGCTAACAAGTGAGACCTTTCACTGATTTATTCCAGACATGCATAGATGTTTTCTAGAAAAGGAGTATGATGTTGTAAGGAGAAACCTATTTGTGTATGATTAGGGAATTGACGCAGCTGCAGAAGGAGGTGACTGCCATCGAGACCAAGCTGGAGCAAAAACGCAGTGACAGACACAATCTGCTGCAGGCTTGTAAGATGCAGGACATCAGACTTCCTCTCCGATCAGGAACTATGGATGACATCAGCCAGGAAGAGGTGTCTTAATTTTTTAGATAATGAATAAAAGCTGTCAACAAATGTCCAGCAGTCACTGCAATGTCAATACAGTTTAAAACTATAACCCAGGCAAAGAATCTAAATTATAAGATGGTTATGAATAGTGTTGTCAAAAATATCGACTGATATATCTGAAACTGTTCCAATACTCCTCCTCTGCAGTATCGTTACACCGATACCAGCTGCGCTCTCTCATCTCTCCAACGGCAAATTTACAGTTTGACACAATTTGTCACTCGTCTCATTCGCTCCGGTTAAATAGTGCTTGTATTGCGCATAATTTTACTCATTCCTTGAGATTTCACTCGCACCAAAAACACATGCATCACTCATCATGGAGACATGTATTTCACAACACTTCAGCTTGTGATTCTTATTAAGTGTGGGTCATATTTCAGGATTCTTTACCATAGCAAAGTCTCTGAGATCCTGACACCTTGTACTTCTGGAAACTCCAGGTAGGTTGCTGTTCTGGAAAATGGTGGCACTAGAGACTAAATGAATCCTGATGGTTTTACACTTAATTCTTTACCTTAATTTACCTTAAAATTTTTTTGCAGTTTTCTTCTTGGCCTGTATTTGTATGACCCTGCTAAACCAATGAGCGTTTTGCTGTCCATTGGTCACACCTTAAAGGGGTACTTCACCCCTGGAAAGATGAATGTGTATTTAAAATTGGTCATTTATGTAGTAGAAATGTGAAATTATTTTTGAATTTGGAGCTTTCTAGACTGAGAAAGGCAGAAAATTGTTTTGCTGCCCTTGCGAGGCCACGCCCAAACCACGCCTATCGGTTACAGGCGGCATTCAGGAAAATTCAAACAAATAAATCGTGAGTTAGTTCGTACATTTACAGCGAAATGGTGCTAAACTGCTTTGTACCTGGATGTACACCCAAAACCAGGAAAGGACAAGTAAGTTTCCATCATTTTCCGATTAAGTTAAAGATTTGGAGCGATGTAAACAGTGGCTGCGGGCCATCAAACACCCGAAGTTTGGAGATGACACCGTTATAGAAAACCTAAAAAAAAAACGCAGAATATGTAGTCTCCATTTCAAGCACGAGGACTACGAACCAAATATCTTTGCAATGAAGAGAACCATTCTGAAGGACACCGCGATACCATCTATATTCACTTTCCCAGAGGATGAACAGCCTGGCCTGATCTATGTCCGTGAGTAACCTCAAACGCGCATATGTATGGGCGTGGTGAAAAAATGCGGAACTACCTGCTATTACTGGCTGTAGTTTTAAGCCTCTGGCCAAAAAAGCCTCCGATGACGCAAAATGACGATTTTTGCGTCATCGGAGGCTTTTTTACAGAATAAAAATGCATTAATCTCTCATCTCGGGCTGATATGAAGGGGGAAAGCACGGTAATTCGAAAATACTAGTGGTATTCTACTAATACAAAGCTTAATGCTAAATCCTGAAGTAACCCTTTAATTTTGCAATTTCTAGTATTGCATTAGTATTGCATCCTCCTCATGAGCATTTAATAATTTTTGACTTTTCAGTGCGAGTTAAATCTCTCTTTTTGGCCCATTTTACCTGTAAATAAAAATAAGCTTAATAATTATGCACACCTGAATATAAAGTTTTTTTTTTTCACTTCCAGCCTTAACAATTATATATTACTTATAAATGATTAAATACAAACATAATAATAATTAAGATTGATGTGGTTTGGAATTGGCAAAATGTGCTCGGGAAATAAATATGATCAGAATATCAACTTGCATAATTATGTTACGCTGTAGTTATGAATTGTTTTTGAATACGTAATTGCATTCTTGTAATGTCCCACATTTGTGATATTTCAGTTTTCATGAATTAAAACTGTTTTTGAAATAACTTTACTATTATTGTGAAATAAGTGGGGGATAAAAATCATAATAAAGAACATGTAGGTACGTTCAAGCTTTTTATTAGTGTATTTTATAAATCCACCTAATATCTTGTTTGTGTTTGTGTTGTAGGGTGGTTCTCAGGCTGAGGAGAGCCTAAGCAGCAGTCAGAAGACATCTAGCACCGTCCTAGCCAAGGAAGCTCTTATTGAGATCGACTACAGCAGCTTGTCAGAAGACCTAAAAGTACATCAATACTTCCATTACGGTTTACACTATAATAAACATGTTAGTGTGTTAAGAAAGTGATGACTGATGCTGTTGCAGGACTCTCTGTCAGAAGAGGAGATTAAGGGGGAGATGAACACATTACAGCAGAGACTCAATGAGCAGCAGAGCATCCTCCAGAGGATCAGTGCCCCCAACATGAAGGCAATGGAGAAACTAGAGAGCGTCAGAGACAAATTCCAGGAGACCAGTGACGGTCAGACATTCCCAGCCTCTGTGGAAAAATAACATACATAAGAATAAAAGCTGGGGCCATTTGGATTGACACATTGTTTAGACTGAGTCTTAAGAATTAGTCTGACCAATTAGCAATAATTTGCGAGGGGTAATCAGTCTTACTTTGATTTCAAGTTAGACCAATCTACCTGTTTTAATAACTTACTTAAAAAAAATTATGACCAATCTTAAAGAAAAAAAATTAGATGATTAACTAAGACTAGTCTAAGCAGTTTACGCAGCTGGCCCCAGTCTGATCATTTATATTATTTAGTACTTTAAAATTCATTATCCATTCAAATTTTCAAGAGAAGAAATGTGCTTTTGACACTGGCATAAAAAGATGACAGTTTTTAAATGAAATGTTTTTAAACAGTAATTTATACACTTTTGCTTTAGTGTGCCACTAGGAAAGTTGACACATTTCCTTACACATGCCTACCATACAAGATCAGATGGACCTATACTCCTTTGTGCATCTTTGGAACACAAATTAAGATATTTTTTGATAAAATCCGATGGTTCAGGTCCTTTGACAGCAAGTTTATTTACACATTCAATGCCCAGAAAGGTTAGTCTGGGTAAACCCAGCCTGATCTGTCGGCAACTCAGTCTGGAAACCCGTGCATTCACTTCTGCTGTCCTGTTACACTTTTGCGGGAACCAATCACAGACGGGCTTATCCACCTTGCTCGCTATTTGCGGGTATAACACGATGACGATAGAGAAACGACGGCAAGCAGCCTTCAAACTCTATCTGATCTACCCGTCTCTCGCATGACTGTCACTCCAAAATAACAATGCACAATCACAGTGGCGCCGATTGTTAAGCATTTACCTTATCTGAGAGAAATGTAGCAGAGCGTTGATCCGACAGTCTCTTCATAGGAAGATTACAAACAGCGATTAATGACACACAATGATTCTCTGTTCTTATTTTGGTGGTTTGCTTCACGATGTGAATACAGGACTCTTTTACTTCAATGTGATATCAAGTAAGCAATGTAAGAGTGTGTGTGTACGCGGCGCCGGCGCAACCACTGGATTTGTTTTCCTTCTATAAGACAGTAGGTCTCTGTAATTTATTGTCATACAGGTAAAAGCAAGACATAATTTATACATTTAAAAAAAGACACTCAAATAACGAAAACAAGCAGAAAATCGGTTTCTTTTTCTAGATCTTTGGAGTATGCCACAAATAACCACTTTCGTTTTGTTAATCTGTAGACCTAATTATTTAAGTGAAATATTTTGCGTAGCCTATAGGCCTAAATATTCCCTTTTATTGCATATGTGTTCTGTAGGTAGGCCTAGTTTTCTCTGTTCACAGAAGCGCTGCAAATGCATGATGTTGAAAATTGTACTATCCTGCAATTTTTGCTGGTTTCAAAACGCACAACAAGCTACATATTACTTGAAATTTATTTTCACTTAAATGTAGGCCTCATACTTGATGGTTAGTGACACATATCATAGGAAAAATTTATTCCAGGGCATTGCCATTGCAACTTACCTAACCTATGATGACTTGACAGCTGGGCTGATCATTTCACTCACTGTAGAGCCTGAGCGCGGGCATTTATGCGTCAGCGTCACGTTTGCGTAGGTTGTACTATTTGAATTTTTGTTTGGTTGAAAATATTAAATGGAATGATAAAATAATGTTATTAACCGGTTATTGCCGATTTCAAATTAGCCTTTCTGTTCATTAAATTTGATTTAGTTTCCGTTTCTGGTTACGTTCAAGTCAAAATTGTTCCAAATTTTTATGCAAATGACATATCAGTAGGATTTCAGTACAATAAACATTCAGATTTTAGTTTTTTTTTTTTTAAGAAAGTTTTGGTTATTTATCTATGTTATTTATCTATGTCTTTTTAGATAACTGGTATCAATCTCAGACAAAATAATTTGCCAGGTCTACTTAAGTAAATGGAAAACCTATTTAGAGGTTGTTCCACATTATTAAGCAAGTCAGTTCTCATGCAATATGGGGAGTAAGAAAGATCTTTCTGAAGATGAAAAGCATGAAATTGTGCAATGTTGTGCAAAAGGCATGAAAACTAATATTGTGTCAACTGAATGGAGATTATTGAATTATAATAAGATTTGTGACTGATTGAGCACATCAGAACTCGGTCAGATAAAAACTTAAGGAAAGTTCATGTCAAACAAATTAATTGTATTAAAAGGGCAGCTATAAAAAAGCCAGTGTTAAGCAGCAAACAGGTATTTGAAGCTGCTGGTGTCTCTGGAGTCTTGAGAAACTCTCCATGTAGGCTGGCAGTTGTGCTTAAAGATGCATTTCAGCCACCACTAATCAAACTCACAAAGAGAAACATTTACAGTGGGTTTAGAAATACATAAAGACTCATAGACAAATAGTTTTATTCACTGACGAATGCCGTACTACAATGTATGGTCTAAATGGATGGATTTCTGGATGGCTGGTGAATGGCCACCATGTTCCAACAAGGCTTTGATGTCAGTAGGGAGCTGGCAGGTGATGATTTGGGCTGGAATATTGGGAAGTGAGATGGAAGGTCCCTTTAGGGTCTCTAAGGGTGTCAAAATGACCAGATATGTGGAGTTCATAACTGGCCATTTTCAGCTATGGTATAAAAAGGATAGTGCCTTCTGAAATACTCAGCACTATCCCATGCTGCAAAAAAACACCACAGCAATACAACTGTTTGAAAATTTATTTCTACACCCACTGTAAATGTTTCTCTTTGTGAGGCTTGGTTAGTGGAGGCTAAAATGCAATTTTACACAACTGCCAGCCTGCATGGAGAGGTTCTCAAGACTCCAGAGACATGTGACTTGACATTTGATATTCAACAGTGCTTTGATCTGCCTGCATTGACACCATTGTTTAAGAGCTGCTGTGCAGCCAAAATTATATACAAGTTATCACTGTAGCTTGCTGCTTTGACACAATCTGCATTGTAAAAAGCGCTATATAAATAAAGGGGACTTGACCAGCAGCTTCAAATACATGTTTGCTGCTCAACACTTTTAATTCAGTTTATTTGTTTGACAGAAACTTTACTTAATAAGTTCTGCTGTGCTCTTAATCACTCACAAATCTTATGATAGTTCAATAATCTGCATTCCGTCTTCACACCACATTAGTTGTTTTAATGCCTTTTGCACAATATTGCACCATTTCATGCTTTTCATCTTCAGAAAGATCGATCTTCCTTCCCATATTGCATGAAAACTGTGACTTGCTTAATAATGTGGAACAACCTCTAAGTAGGTTTCCCATTTAAGACCTGGCAAATTATTTTGTCTGAGATTGATACCAGTTATCTAAAAAGACATGGATAAATAAACAAACAAACACTTTCTTAGAAAAAATAAAATCTGAATGTTTATTGTACTGAAATCCTACTGAAAAAAAATTACTGACCCCAAAATTTTGAACGGTAGTATTTAAAAATTTATTTTAAATAAATGCTATTCTTTAACTTTTTGATCATCAAAGAATCCTGAGAAAAAAAGAAAAAAAAGTATCACAGGTTTTAAAAAATATTAAGCAGCACAACTGTTTCCAACATTGATAATTGAGTATCAAATTAGCATATTAGAATGATTTCTGAATGATCATGTGACACTGAAGATTGGAGTTATGACTGCTGAAAATTCAGCTTTGCATAACAAAAATAAATTATATTTTAATAGATACTTTATTAATTCTTTGCAGAAAATTTTATGTAATGTATATTAAAATAGAATACCATTATTTTAAATTGTAATATTTCACATTACCATTTTTTTTTCTGTATTTTTGATCAAATGTGTATGTTATAGAGGAATGCACAGTGCATGCGGGGTGTGTGGCCTCAATAGCCCTGCAGTAAGTAGTGTGCTGTGTGAATGTGATTGAGGAATGTGCAGGGTAAAAAAATGAATGTGAAATTGCATTAAATCCAAGATTAAATGCAAGATTTTTATTTTTTTTTCTCCCCAACTACATTTAAGTTCACCGTTATAGGCTAACCTGCAATTTTGAAAATTCCATGTTTATTCCCATTATTTTCCGTTAATTCCTATATATTCCTGTTAATTCCCATAGAAAGTTTCCAGCCTTGTAATTCCTGGAATTTTGCAACTCTAACTGTATACATACCGTTTCGTTGTCTGTTCTGCATCTGAAGTGTCCCTCTCTGTGCATTGGGCAGCCTCACGTGTCAAAACAAACTCCACTTGTCATTTACTCACCCTCATATTGTTCCAAATACTTTCATTAATCTTCAAAACACAAATGAAGATATTATTTATACCTGTGAGATTTCTGTCCCTCTGTTGAAATTTAGTTCCACCAAAACACGTGAAATATAGTCAATGGAAGCACTTCAGAAGATTTGGAATAAACCACTTGATTCATGTAGATTTCTTTTACAATCTCTGTAACACTTTACAATACGGTTCATTAGTTAACATTAGTTAACAACATTAGTTAACATGAACTAATAATGAACTGCACTTATACAGCATTTATTAATCTTTGTTAATGTTAATTTCAACATTTACTAATACATTATTAAAAGCTTGTTATCATTAGTTAATGCACTGTGAACTAACAGGAACAAAGAATGAACAACTGTATTCTCATTAACTAACACTAACAAAGATTAGTAAATACAGTAACAAATGTATTGCTCATTGTTAGTTCATGTTAGTTAATCCATTAACTAATGTTTAACAAATGAACTGTATTGTAAAGTGTTACCACAATCTCTCTATAAACATTTAGGAGCGTCAGTTCTTTTCATCACTGTTTGTATAACTCAGCTTGCCTGTTTTAGTAGCTTTCCAAACTTACATTTAACTTTTTTCCCCTGTTTTTTTTTTTGTTTTTTTGTTTTTTTTTTGATGAATATCAGAGTTTGAAGCTGCCAGGAAGAGGGCGAAGAAAGCCAAGCAGGCATTTGAACAGATAAAGAAGGAGAGATTTGACCGTTTCAATGCTTGCTTTGAGTCTGTGGCCACCAACATCGATGAGATATATAAAGCTCTGTCCCGCAACAGCAGTGCTCAGGTACTTAATGACACATCATCTCTAAAGGCCATGATATACTCACAGCGAAGTTCTTTTTCGTTCTTCGCTTAGGGGTAAAAATAAGTTTGAAATATAGCTGCAAGCAACAAGGTGGCTTCAGCGCAACTGTGCATGGTGGGCAATTGGCATTTAAAATGGGTAAACATAAAAGGACTATGTCAAAGTCATTTGAATACACCACATTTACTGCAGCAGTTGGTGCCTATTTGATCACAGACCACAACAGCCACATCTATGAGATAGTTTACATTTAGATGAATTTCATGTCATAGGTCAATTTTAAATGAGTGCAGAATATCATCCTAATCTGCCATGTCTGTGTTTTTCTCAGAAAAAAATTCCAAAGCAAATTACATACTGTTATATGCGCAAGTTTGTTCTGCACTCTGCACTTGTTCTGCACTTTATTCTGCACTCATTTGAAATTGACCTATGACATGACATTCACTCTGAGAAATGTAATCCAGTCTAAACGTGAATGTCTGTGACTGCTGATGTATTATCCTAACACTTGTCCTCGTGTGTGTGTTTTGTTGTTTTTTTAACCTCCCTGAGCTGTCGTTTGTGCACCAATCTTATGCACCAAAAGCATGCTTTCATTTAATTTCAATATGGGTGATATGCGATGAAAACATAAAATTATAGAATTAATAAATAGAGCCAAATTACAGAACCTTCAAAGACTATTTTAATATCAGTCTCAGGTAAGAGTAAGGTACATGCCTAAATTTTCTGTTCACTTATGCAAGTTTATTTTAAACAGCCACTTTTATAAAAATCATGTGTAATTTACTTAAATTTGGGGGGTTTAATAAATTTGAATTATAACAATAAATAATTCATTTAAAGACGTATGCTTCATACATGATGAGCGTGAGAATGAAAGAGAAAAAAAACCCACAATCAAACCAAAATATTGGTTATATCTATAATATCTTTCCTGTTGGTCGGAGCTAATGACTGTAAATTAGAAAGTTGTCAGGCCCCCCCCCCCCCCCCCACACACACACACACACTTTTGTCAAAAGGTGGCGCTATAGAGGCCCTACTCCCTGCTGGTTTCTAAGGCTTTGCCCATGTCTACTGGATGACAAACCTGACGTCTGTCAAGTTTCATGCCATTTGAAGCGTGCTAAGAAGAGTCTCAAAATCATCCAAAACAAATATTGAAGTTTGATCTGTTGCTATAGCAACAGAGCTTGAAATATATCAAAAATCTTTTCACAGGTCTACATTTTCCATGTCTTCACATTTTTCTAATGAAGTTTAAAGGAAATCGGGTAAAAATTAAAAGGGTGATCTCAAAGCATTTTGAAAGTAACACTTCTTGTTGCCGGTCGGTGGCACTATAACTTTGACTCACAATAGTCCCATCCATGTGATCGGCCTTCTCCAACGAACACACAGCTGAAGTTTCATAAATATCAATCAATGTATGCAGATGTTATAACACACTTCTTGTTCCCTCGGCATAAATTTGTTGCCTCGCCACGGCCAAACCGTTCCAGATATCAAAAATCCGCTCGCAATTTAGCATCCTCATTGTCTTGACTTCATGCTGACCGAGTTTGGTGGTGATCGGATTAATCGTCTAGGAGGAGTATATCAAATTCCAGAGCGTGCATTTATCAAACAACCCATGATAGCTGACTTCCTGTTGAGCTGCCGTATAACTTAGAGCCAAAAGTTGTTAGGCCCGATGAGGTACATTGTTTTTGTTTACATTCACTGCCATGATATTATTTAATAATGTCAAAGTGACAATATTGAATATGGTAAAATTTTGGATTTCCTCAGGCCATTAGTGTACATAATGGTCGCATAGAAACAGATCTTTTATTCTGGTCCTCAGATACAGCCCACCTAGATTTTGCAACTTGCAACGAAATTTTAGAGAACCAAACAATGACAGCAAAGCAAGTGTGGTTTTGATTGCATAAATAACAAAAGTATAGCCTGTCCACATGAAACTATATGCTTACAACCTATGAAGTTTGCTTGTGTACTTTTGTAAATTTGCATTTTTCTGCTACAGCTTTCTCTGACAATCTATTTTTCATAATTTTCAAAAAAATGTTGCTTTTCAAGGTTATGCTATACACAGTGCAAAGCATGCAAAGACCAGGCAAAACATGCAAAGACCAGGCTAAGCTCTAATTAATTTCATTTTCAGTTATTTTATTTGTTTCAGTATTTTTCACAATTTGTCATTGCAGCACTAATCCTCTCATAAACACTAAGACAAATCTTTCGTGCGTGTGCGTGTGCGTGTGCGTGTGTGTGTGTGCGCGTGCATGCGTGTGTGTGTGTGTGCGTGCCCTGCTAGGCATTTCTGGGGCCTGAGAACCCAGAGGAGCCATACCTGGATGGTATCAACTATAACTGTGTGGCCCCAGGCAAACGTTTCAGGCCCATGGACAACCTCTCTGGAGGAGAAAAGACTGTGGCTGCTCTAGCCTTACTGTTTGCTATTCACAGGTATGTAAAGGTATATTTACTTTCAGGTCAAATCATATCCTTGGGTCTGTACCTGACAAATTTCTCCACCCCTACAGCTATAAGCCTGCTCCCTTCTTTGTTCTGGATGAGATTGATGCAGCACTGGACAATACCAACATTGGCAAGGTTTGTTTCTCACAGAGTTTATTACATAAGTCACACAGTCATTAGGATATAGGTGAGGGGCACACAATTTTTGTCAGTGTGATTTTGTCATTTTGCATCTGCAATATGATGAACATTTAACCTCTTGTATTTCCATGCAATCCATCAAGCAGCATACTTCTAGGCACAGCTCTTAGAATTTAAATTTTGTTGTGCTCCACTCAGTATCCACCTGGTGGCGCATGGAACAACATAGTTTAGCTCAGCTGTTCCCAAACTTTTTCTGCCGAGCCCCCCCTTTTGTAAATATAGTAAAAAATTATTTTAAAGCCCCCCCTCACCTACATGCACCACATAAAGACCTGACCTTGCTTGCAAACATTGTAATTAATACAGTACCAACTTGTTATCTGTAACAGGCTTCTCTTTGTGTTCGTGACGTGAAGCCTCTAAATGGTGTCTTAAGTCTTCATAATTTTAGAAGCTAATATTTTGAGGCACACAACACACCAGGGGTGTTTCATCATTTCAGAAGTGAGGGGGACAGAAATGTCAGGTGTAATACCAGTTTTTATCTGACCTTTGCCTAATTGACAGATTTTTTTTTCTCTTGCTTTTAAATCAAAATCAATTTGCTTTTAAATGGCATATTGCAGGTTAGAGCTTCAGTGATTCAATGTATAGAAAAATAGTGTAGGAACTAAATTTTCTTTAAAATGCATGTATAAATATGCTACATAGGAAAATTTTACTTCCTCATCTGAAAATGAAAAATCTGAAGTGACGTAATGGGAGCGAGTGTGGTCAATATAAGCAATAGGAAAACAATGGATCACAATGACAGTTCAGACACTGAGGAAATTGTAAATGTTTATTCATACTCGTATAACAGACCACAGCCATACAATTAGCCTGCTATGCGGCCAAGAGAGCAGTGACAGGTCAGGATTAGACAGAACAACGATTGAAAGAGACGAATTGAGCTGTGGTGTGAGAACAGGGCAGGAGACCGATGTTAGCTCGTAGATATATACACGTTAGTGAACTACTGTGCTTAGATCACAATATTGTACAGATTATTATCAAAAAAGCTAGCATTGATCATGTAGGAGTATTGATTACTAACAGAAACTAATAAACTTTGATCAGGCGTAGGCTTATGTCACACTCGTTAGCCTAATATCCGTCCACGCTAACGTTACGTGATACAGTGGTTTGTCATCACGACTGATTTGGTAGTTAGCAATGTATATAAAAAAAGACTTGCGGTGCACAGTTCACGTTTTCGTCGAGCTGCATCTCCGTGACCATCATGTCTCCCGCCGGCGGCCAAACCACAGACAGTATACTGTATGTGTTTCATGTTATCCTTCATTCATTAATTTTGTGTTATGAGTTTATTCCGTACCCATTCACTGATAGGATGAGTATGTAGTTGAGTGAACTTGAATGTATGAATAAATTTGGAGTTACATTACCAGCACATAATTCAAAACTGTTTTGTGTGAGTGTGAGACGATGCATTTGTGAACATAATTTGTATTCATCAGTGTTGAAATTGATTCACGTAAAAACGGCAAAGAAGCATCGCATGTGTAAGTTTATTCATTTAATATCATTTACAGTAGCATTACAACGTCTCTTCACCTGCACAAAACACACCCCAGCATGGAAGATGGCAGCGTCCTTTTTCTTTATAGTAAACCTCTGGACTTGATGTCCTGACAGGCTGGAGTTTGTGCAACCTCCACAAACACAATAATTTACCATGACGACGATAAATAGAATACAAAAATTACCTAAAACACACTAATTCATGAACGCTGTTGCTAAATACCAACCTCCTCTGCACTGAATCAACACAGAGCTCTCTCGTGACGTAAAATGATGCGACACTGAAAAAAAAAAGCTTTTTACAGAGACCGTCACTTTATCTACTAAATTTGTGCCTTTATGTCTCTGATTGGCTACAAAGCTCAATGCTGCAAAAACACGTTGTAAACAGAAACCTTTGATGCTCTTTACAGAGCGCTTAAACACTTATGGGAGCCTTTTAAAGCAGATCAGCAGGTACCAGTACTGCAGAACGGCAGATGATATCACATTAAATTATCAAATAAATCTTTGGCAGGACAATTTTCAATGCAGGTAAAACCCTACACACTGGGGGGGCTAGCAGGAAAAGTTTGGGAACCACTGCTTTATTGTATGATTCAAAGTTAATGTAAATAAATGAATTGTTCTTGAAGAGATGTTTGTCATCTTTTACTCACACTTATGTCACTCTAAACTTGTATGATTTTTCTTCTGTGGAACACAAAAGAAGATATTTTAAGGAAAAGTTTCAGTACTTTTCCCCCCATACAACAGAAATCAACGGTAAACTCTACAATAAAAACGTTATTTAAAATATATTTTATGTTCCACAAAAGAAGTCAAAAGTAAGTCATACAGATTTGGGACGACATAATGAATAAATAATAAAATAATAATAATAATAATAATTAATTTTCATTTTTGGAAATTGAACTATCCCTTTAAAGTAAATGTGTAGAGCTTACATTTTAAATGACATTAGAAAAAATGTATTAGGTTTTTTTTTTTTTCTTTGTTGTTTTTGTTAATTGCCAGCCCAAATTTCATGATTGTGACAGCCCTACCATTACCATTAACAAAAGAATGAATGCTCCTGATTTTCATAACCTAAAAATTCTTTGAGATTTACATGTACTAAGTTGTTCTTTGCATGTGTTGTGTAGGTTGCAAACTACATCAAGGATCAGTCGGTGCAGAACTTCCAGGCTATCGTGATCTCTCTGAAAGAGGAGTTTTACACTAAAGCAGACTCTTTGATTGGAGTCTATCCAGAGGTCAGGGTTCACACATACAGTACAGACATTTGTTTATTTCAGTACATTGCTGTAATGTATTATGGCATGACTTTAAATCAGGTTCTTGATGAAACTGCTTAGGGATGGGCAATATGACCAAAATATGTAGTCATGGCAGTGATACTCATCACAACATTTGGTGTAGTGACAAACATATTTAACCCAGAATTATTTCTGGGTGAAATATGTTTGTCACTACACCAAATGTTGTAAATTTATTCAAAACAATACAGATTTCATAATATTAAATATCAAGGAAAAAACGAATTACTAAATTCAGTTGACAACTATTATACATATGTCCAACTTTACCTGCTTACATACACTCACCAGCCACTTCATTACGTAGACCTCCCTAGTACTGGGTTGGACTTTTGCCTTCAGAACTGCCTTATTTCTTTGTGTCACAGATTCAACAAGGTGCTGAAAACATTCCATAGAGATTCTGGTCCATAATTGACATGATAGCCTCACATAGTTGCTGTAGATTTGTCAGCTGCACATCCATGATGTGAATCTCCCTGTCCACCACACCCAAAGCTGCTCTATTGGATTGAGATCTGGAGGTCATTTGAGTATAGTGAACTCATTGTCATGTTCAAGAAACCAGTTGGAGCTTTGTAACATGGAGCTGGAAGTAGCTATCAGATGTTTTCATGGTCAGCAACAATACTAACCATGTAACGATGCTTAATTGGTACTAAGGGGCCAGAAGTGTCCCAAGAAAATATCCCCCACCATTACACCAGCACAACCAGCCTGAACCATTGCAGACCTGCAAACATGTATGCATTTTACATAGCGATTACACATTTTGACCTCAAAGTACGCTGGTATGATTTGTCACTCTGTACTACGCAAAAACCTGGCTTTGTGCACACCTAGTACTCAAATCCAGCAAAAGAAAGAGTTTGACCAATCATAGCGCTGGGTTCATTTCCCCAAATAGCAAGAGGGGATGATTGACAAATGCGTATGGCCTATCAATAAAAAGAGACTGCAAATCGACAGCAACACAAAATCCCGCTTGATCCCCCTTCCACTCCCGCCGTCTGAAGGCCCTTTCATACAGGATGTGGTATGCGCTGTGCTATGAAACCCATTTATTTTAATGGCTTGTGCCACATGAGGATGGATGTGGATGATTTTTGTTAATCTTAGTTTAGAAACACAACTGATCATTGTTAGTTTTATCTCAGGTCCATTAAATAAGTTATTTTAATTTTAGTAATGCTATTAAACAGTAACTAAGAAATTAATAATAATTAATACTTTATAAGAATTTTTATTGTCAGTTTAGTAATAATGAATTAACATGTTAACTAATGAAGCTGTATGTTTTCAAAGTTTTACTGAACAATAACAAATAATCAGAACATTTTTAATCATTAGGGCATGTAGTCCAGATTAAAATATAAAAATGTTTAGGTTTGAAAATACATATCCTTTTAAGTCTTTTAAGTATTCAGTATTTGGTGCTGTGATGAACAACACTGAGATTACAAAAAAATGAATGGCTGTTTGAAGCATTTTAAAAACTTCACTAGCGCAGTTACTTTCTTTGCACGGTTTCCGTGGTAACCGCTGCACGCTGCTGTTCCATCAGTGCCCTCTGCTGTCAGAGAGTGAACGTGCACTTTCATTCAGCTCATCTCCTTCACTCGTTCGCCATGTGCCACATGCACGTTGGGGTTGTTTACATCTGAGCGCATGTCCTATTGACGCAGAATACAGCAGTGTTGTGCATTTTATACGATTGATGGGTAAAGTATTCTTAATTTCCTTATAAAAAATTAATAATTGGTAATAAATTATTATTTACGGTATTCTGAAGTGCCCACGATTACAATATCATGCATATTCATTATCGCGATTTATCGCATTACCGAATATCGGCACAAGTCTAAGCAAGCTGCGGTCAAACTTAAATGAACAGCTGGATGAACTTATTGTCTGTGTTGGAATTTCCAGAGCTATACGATACAAGTTTGCTGGTCGTATAGAGACATCGTGGAAAAGACTATTCAAGTCTATTCAAAAGAATATTGTGGTCGATAGTGTCAAAAGCAGCACTGAGATCTAGTAACAATAATAGAGATACAACCACAATCGGATGATAAGAGCAAATCATTTGTAACTGTAATGAGAGCGGTCTCAGTACTATGGTACGGTCTAAATGGGACTGGAAATCCTCACAGATACCATTTCTTTCCAAGAAGGAGCATAGTTGCGATGATACTGCCTTTTCTAGTATTTTTGATAGAAAAGGTAGATTCTAGATCGGCCTGTAATTAACTAATTATCTAGGATCAAGTTGTTTTTTTTTATTTTTATTTTTATTAGAGGTTTAATAATAGCCAGCTTAAAAGTTTTCGTTACATATCCTAGTGATATAGATGAATTAACAATATTAAGAAGAGGACCTCTGGAAGCATCTCTTTAAATAGCGTAGGGTCAAATTTTTCACGTATAGATCTAAACGTGCTTTGAATGTTGCAAAATGCAGACTCATTAGACCAGGCAACATTTTCCCAATCTTCTATTGTCCAGTTTTGCTGAGCCTGTGTGAATTGTAGCCTCAGTTTCCTGTTCTTAGCTGACAGGAGTGGGACTCTCTGCTGCGGCTGTAGCCCATCCGCTTCAAGATTGGGCATGTTGTGCGTTCACAAGATGTTCCTCTGCAGACCTCGGTTGTAATGAATGCTTATTTAAGTTACTGTTGCCTTTCTATCAGCTCGAACCAGTTTGGCCATTCTCCTCTGACCTCTGGCATCAGCAAGGCATCTTCTCCCACAGAACTGCCACTCACTGGATATTTTCTCTTTTTCAGACCATTCTTCTTGTGTGTGGAAATTCCAGTAGATCAGCAGTTTCTGAAATACTTATTACCAGCCCGTCTGGCACCAACAACCATGACATGTTCAAAGTCATTTAAAACACCTTTCTTCCACATTCTGATGCTCAGTTTCACTTCAGCAGATTGTCTTGAACATGTCTACATGCCTAAATGCATAGAGTTGCTGCCATGTAATTGGCTGATTAGATATTTGTGTTAACCAGCAGTTGAACAGGTGTACCTAATAAAATGGCTGGAGAATGTATATGTATAGCAAATCTCCGCTGCATGATTTTTCCCCCACATATATTACCATCAAATGAAAACGATACTGTTGCCCAGCTCTGAACTTCTTAATGTGTACTATAAGGCATTAAGAAGTTCTTAACTTTAACATTATTAAAATTATTTAAATGTTTTGAACCTGTGTATTGTTAAAAAAAAAAGAGAAAAGCACTGTACAATTAAGCGATGACTCACTATGCATGTCACTCATTGTCTGTCTGTCTGTCTTTCTCAACAGCAAGGAGACTGTGTCATCAGTAAAGTCCTGACCTTTGACCTCTCCCAGTATCCTGATGCCAACCCCAATCCCAATGAGTGACACATTCCTCACATTCTTAGAAACATTTGTTTTTTGCTCTGTAGTTTCTAAAGATCAGCTTGGCTTTTTAGTTCTTAGTATTTACACATTTGTGTCTTGCTTGATTTAAATATTTCATTATGAATTTTTGTTTTTCTTTTTGCCTTTATACGTGAATAGGTCAAATCATGTTTAGTACTCTTTGGCAATCATGTAATTTTGATTAATCCATAACTAGATTAGTCTCACTTTTTTAAATGTTTAACTCTGCATAATTTGCTTTAAAGCTTTATAGTGCAAAACATCACAGTAAAGTTAAAGTTAATGTAAATCGACCAAGACCTGCAGTTTAAGCAATTATTTGTGTTGGTTGGTAAAAATTGTATCGCCACTTTTGTAGTCAATTTTTTTTTTTTTTTTTTTTTTGTCCTAATTTTACTCTTGAAAAATAAACCCTACTTTTCAGTAATGTTTGCTTGCACATGATTCTTGGGCTTGACATCCCCATCATAACATGTTTTATGGTTGTAATGCCTTTTTGTAATTTTGAAATCTCACTCTGGCTGGTGTAATAGATCCATGCAACTATTTACTGAGGGTTTACTCAAAGTTAGGGTCTCACATAAATACATGCAAACAGTTATAATAAAATGCCATTAACAATATATATATAATGGCTAGACTTATTGCAGGGAATGGGAGAGGACATAAATCTGCCTGAATTTGCATGTCTAGGCAGTTACTTAACTATCACAAGATTCCTGACTGACCTGGCTGTCTGTCATTGAGCCGAGCTTTACAGTGGTGATGTGTTCGGTTGACTGGGTTGCCGACTGAAAGACAATAGTTTGTCTAGCTAAAATGACAGGAGCTGTGTATCCTCCACATAGCATTAATAGAAGCAGCCATGAGACATAACCGGGGCCAGGTATATTGTGTAAATGGATTATTTTAGTAGCTAAAATATTGTTTAACCCCTAGAGGGCATTGTGCGGCAGTTTAACTTTACGCAAGTTATGATGACTTGCTTTCACCTTGATATTTTTGCGCGGATGTATAGATGGGTTTCATGTGACGTCACTGTATTCTATCGCCGCCATATTTGGGACCGGTCACAGCTGCGTGCCCTGTTAAAGCCTATGGTGACAGCAGCCACAACTACCAGAGGAAGGCCAAAGAAACGCTCTCAGAAGGTTCACAACAAGTTTACAATATATCTGGGATATGTGGTGCTGTTAGCCGTTTTAACAGTCGTCAGAACTACAAATTTATTTGATCCCAAAGTAGTTAGATCGGCAGAATTATTGGCTTCATTCAGAAGGGACCACACCACTGGCAGCCAAACAGCAATGCAGGCACGTGCACACATAGACATAAAAGGGGGCTTGAGCCCCTGCCCTTTTTCTTCCTGGAGAGAAAGTGCCCTTTTTTTCTGGGGTGCTTTTTTATTTTTAATAAATGAATATATATTACTGTTTGCGCACAGCTTCCCTGTCAAACAAATATATTTACTTTATAAAACAAATTTAAAAAATACTATATCAGGTCGGCTTTGTCGAGTTCAGATGCCCTCACTCCGCAACACGCCATTCATGCCCGCACGCACGCACGTGCGCCACGCCCCACCTCACCTCGAGTTTGCTGCTGGCTGAAAACTTGTGACAACTATTCCCGCGAAAATGCAACTGCTGTCCGGCGATAAGAAGCGAAAAAGAAAAAAAGGCCCTAGATGGATCCATCCCGTGCATTTCTTTCAGGTAGGCTAGCCTATGTTCACAAACCTGGAAGTTTTGTCTATTTAAGGGTTATTTATTAACGCTGCATTAATCGTTTGACCACCATCAACACATCTGCCTGATTTGATACGAATGCAATATATGTCATATTATAATTTAAATTATTGTATTGTGCTCTGCATTGCGTTTTGAACCATGGTAAACACTTGACCGATAGGTTGGGCTGTCAATACAAGAGAAGCATTTCATGGACGCACATCCATGAACCACATTATTAGACAGTTTTCTAAGGATGCATTGTTTATTAAAACTTTAAAAATCATAATACAGCATCAGCTACATAATGCTATTCTTTAATTTCCACATATTCTTGTTGAAGAAATTACAGTGGCTGTAGCATTTCTATCACAAAGAAGTGGGCGAATATTATTATTTAATTAATGATATATATTTTTTAATCATGGTTGGCTTTGATCGTGCTGTGCTGTCTAACAACAAAAATCAGCAGGCTTTTGGCGCCCTCTGCAGGCATTTGTTATAATATATAATAGTTCAGGAAATTCTTGATGTGTTTAAATATGCAGAGTAGCTTATTTTGGTTAGTTTAGAAGAAATCTACAGATGCAAACAGATGGAGGGTAGTAGGCTTAAAACAAACTCCATCTAAATGTGGGGTTATGGTTAAGTTTTCTTTCCATTAGAGTAAAAGACATGGCAGAAAAAAGGACCTTAAAATTGTAAAATCTTAAAATTGTCCACTTCATGAAAGAAGTATTCCAATAACACCAAAACAATTTAAAACAATTTATTGATTTGTGCAAAATAAACATAAAAATTATGGTAACACTTTACATTAAGGTTCCCTTTGTAAAGGGTTTATAAAGGTGTTTGTTAATGAGTAATAAGTCATTTACAAATGCATTATAAATCATTAATAATGCAGTTATAACTGCATGAATAAAAAGGCGACTTTAATGCAATACCTGCCAAATAGTGAGCCGTTTTTAACTCACATGTTATAAATGCTTAATAAATGTATTTATTAACATATTTAACTCAAAACCAGATTTCTGGTTTATTTTATGATGCAGCAAAAATTGACTATCATAATTAGACTGAAGGTTGTTGTATTTGTGCTTTCTTATTAATATCTCATGACTGCCACTTGTCTTACTATGTTGCTTACCAGAAGTTTTTGTCTTACCCATGATACTCTCCAAAAAGGTCATGATGCCTCTCCACAGCAGTGTATAAAAACAAAATTATTGTTTTTTAAAGACAAAATTCCAACTTTATTTTGAAAATAAAACAAAAGATAATAACCATAACTTGATTAGATATTAAAGTCTGCGTGAACCGGAAGTTGCAAACGACTCTTCTCCAGTGTTGTGACGTATTTCCAGGTGAAACAGAATATTGAATAGAGGGCAGAGTTTTACTTTAGTGCTCCTCCTTTCCATCTCTCGCACTCCTCCTCTCCATATCTCACTCATAGCAGACGAACGGTTGCAGAAGAGTGGTTTACACGTTTTCAACCCAAGCCGTCAAACTGACGTTATCAGAGAAGGAACGCCATTCCAGACCAGAAGTAACTTTTCAGATTTCGATTAAAGATTACTGCGGCAAACAAGTTTTTTCTGTGTTTTAACTTGCACGGATTCATTGTTCACCACAAGACCAGTAATATGACCAGTAATAATAATAATGTAAAGTGAAAACCTGTGAACCATTTATTAATGAGTTATGAACATTAACAACCTATGAAAAGGAACCTTAATGTAAAGTGAAAACCTGCGAACCATTTATTAATGAGTTATGAACATTAACAACCTATGAAAAGGAACCTTAATGTAAAGTGAAAACCTGCGAACCATTTATTAATGAGTTATGAACATTAACAACCTATGAAAAGGAACCTTAATGTAAAGTGAAAACCTGCGAACCATTTATTAATGAGTTATGAACATTAACAACCTATGAAAGTGAACCTTAATGTAAAGTGAAAACCTGTTAACCATTTATTAATGAGTTATGAACATTAACAACCTATGAAAAGGAACCTTAATGTAAAGTGAAAACCTGCGAACCATTTATTAATGAGTTATGAACATTAACAACCAATGAAAAGGAACCTTAATGTAAAGTGGAAACCTGTGAACCATTTATTAATGAGTTATGAACATTAACAACCTATGAAAGTGAACCTTAATGTAAAGTGAAAACCTGCGAACCATTTATTAATGAGTTATGAACATTAACAACCTATGAAAAGGAACCTTAATGTAAAGTGAAAACCTGTGAACCATTTATTAATGAGTTATGAACATTAACAACCTATGAAAAGGAACCTTAATGTAAAGTGGAAACCTGTGAACCATTTATTAATGAGTTATGAACATTAACAACCTATGAAAAGGAACCTTAATGTAAAGTGAAAACCTGCGAACCATTTATTAATGAGTTATGAACATTAACAACCTATGAAAAGGAACCTTAATGTAAAGTGAAAACCTGCGAACCATTTATTAATGAGTTATGAACATTAACAACCTATGAAAAGGAACCTTAATGTAAAGTGAAAACCTGCGAACCATTTATTAATGAGTTATGAACATTAACAACCTATGAAAGTGAACCTTAATGTAAAGTGAAAACCTGTTAACCATTTATTAATGAGTTATGAACATTAACAACCTATGAAAAGGAACCTTAATGTAAAGTGAAAACCTGCGAACCATTTATTAATGAGTTATGAACATTAACAACCAATGAAAAGGAACCTTAATGTAAAGTGGAAACCTGTGAACCATTTATTAATGAGTTATGAACATTAACAACCTATGAAAGTGAACCTTAATGTAAAGTGAAAACCTGCGAACCATTTATTAATGAGTTATGAACATTAACAACCTATGAAAAGGAACCTTAATGTAAAGTGAAAACCTGTGAACCATTTATTAATGAGTTATGAACATTAACAACCTATGAAAAGGAACCTTAATGTAAAGTGGAAACCTGTGAACCATTTATTAATGAGTTATGAACATTAACAACCTATGAAAAGGAACCTTAATGTAAAGTGGAAACCTGTGAACCATTTATTAATGAGTTATGAACATTAACAACCTATGAAAGTGAACCTTAATGTAAAGTGAAAACCTGTGAACCATTTATTAATGAGTTATGAACATTAACAACCTATGAAAAGGAACCTTAATGTAAAGTGGAAACCTGTGAACCATTTATTAATGAGTTATGAACATTAACAACCTATGAAAGTGAACCTTAATGTAAAGTGAAAACCTGCGAACCATTTATTAATGAGTTATGAACATTAACAACCTATGAAAGTGAACCTTAATGTAAAGTGAAAACCTGTGAACCATTTATTAATGAGTTATGAACATTAACAACCTATGAAAGTGAACCTTAATGTAAAGTGGAACTCATTTAATGAGTTATAAACATTAATTACCTATTAAAGTGAACCTTAATGTAGTGTGAACACATGTTAATCATGTATTTATTAATTATTAATGTACACAGAAGATAATATCTTTTTCAGATGAAATATTTTATTTTTGATGAATGTCTCAGTAAAAACAATCTTCTAAAAAATCTTTTACAGCACAAAGTTACAGAGCATGACTTCTCATGAAAAGTGGCTTATGCAGGTAAACTTAAATTAAAACATTCAGAGAAACAATCAAGTATTCAGAAAAGATAATAAACATCACACCTATAAGCCAAACATATTTGATACAAGCTGAATAAAGGCACCTAAATATGTATTTTTTTTAATTAACAGTTGTGTAAATCATTAAATCAATGACCTAATGCACCATTACAGAACATTAGCAGCATATTAATAAGCATTTAATAGATATTTCTGATATGATAAAGGCCACTGTAACTTGAGTACGTTATTTGGCTTTGGTCATCCGTACAGTACATGCGCGGGTGCGCCGGAGCGGTTATTTGTTTAAGATAACTACAAACTAACACAGCGATTACTAATATAATATAAACACTAGAAAAACAAAGTCTGCGATTTCACCTCAGTTAGCTTACCCATCAAATCAGTAAACACAAATTCACTTCAACGCATGTTGGAACAGTACTGTGTAACTTCTTCTCAAAAGTGGCAAGGCTTTATTGAATGCTCACTAGCGCCAACTCCTGTCACACGCCAGAATCAACACGCATAGTGATGAGAACCCGAAAGAGAATAATAAAGTATAGCCTACTACTACTGCGTATAATAATAATAATAATAATAATAATTATAAATAGAAGAAGAATGCATTGCTCATTATACATTATTGTCACATTTGGTGTAAAGAGCAGTCAAGGAGCAGGATTCAGATGAAGCATTTTTTTTATTATGAAGAAAGTTATAGAAAACTAGACATGACAATAATATATTAGGCTATACTAATATATACTCTTTATATATACTCTTTATATACTTATATACTCTGTATACTTATATACTCTTTCAGGGTTACATCACTAAGCGTGTTCTGGCGTGTGACAGGAGTTGGCGCTAGTGAGCATCCAATAAAGCCTTGCCACTATCATGAGAAGAAGTCATGCAGTTACCAGGGCATGCTCTAAAGTAAAATTTGTGTTTAAAGTTACTGATTTGATGGGTAAGCTAACTGAAGTGACATTGCAGACTATGTTTTTCAAGTGTTTATATTATAATCGCTGTGTTAGTTTGTATATTATGTTTATTCGCGGTGTTAGCTTTTTATATTAAATAAATAACCGCTCTGGCACTCCCACAAAGTTACAGTATCCTTTATCATGATATCAAGAATAATTATTAATTGCTTATTAATATTTCAACAATAAAATGTCACCAGGAAAAAAACAAAGATCTGCGTCTGCTTTAATAAACACGATGCACACTACATTAAGGTTCACTTTCACAGGTTATTAATATTCGTAACTCATTAATAAATGGTTCACAGGTTTTCAATTTACATTAAGGTTCCTTTTCATAGGTTGTTAAAGTTCATAACTCGTTAATAAACGTTCACAGGTTTTCACTTTAACAACCTATGAAAAGGAACCTTAATGTAATGTTCATAACTCATTAATAAATGGTTAACAGGTTTCCACTTTACATTAAGGTTCCTTTTCATAGGTTGTTAATGTTCATAACTCATTAATAAATGGTTAACAGGTTTCCACTTTACATTAAGGTTCCTTTTCATAGGTTGTTAAAGTTCATAACTCGTTAATAAATGTTCACAGGTTTTCACTTTACATTAAGGTTCCTTTTCATAGGTTGTTAATGTTCATAACTCATTAATAAATGGTTAACAGGCTTTCACTTTACATTAAGGGTCCTTTTCATAGGTTGTTAATGTTCATAACTCATTAATAAATGGTTAACAGGTTTACTTTACATTAAGGTTCCTTTTCATAGGTTGTTAATGTTCATAACTCATTAATAAATGGTTAACAGGTTTTCACTTTACATTAAGGTTCCTTTTCATAGGTTGTTAATGTTCATAACTCATTAATAAATGGTTAACAGGTTTCCACTTTACATTAAGGTTCCTTTTCATAGGATGTTAATGTTCATAACTCATTAATAAATGGTTAACAGGTTTTCACTTAACATTAAGGGTCCTTTTCATAGGTTGTTAATGTTCATAACTCATTAATAAATGGTTAACAGGTTTTCACTTTACATTAAGGTTCCTTTTCATAGGTTGTTAATGTTCATAACTCATTAATAAATGGTTAACAGGTTTCCACTTTACATTAAGGTTCCTTTTCATAGGATGTTAATGTTCATAACTCATTAATAAATGGTTAACAGGTTTTCACTTAACATTAAGGGTCCTTTTCATAGGTTGTTAATGTTCATAACTCATTAATAAATGGTTAACAGGTTTTCACTTTACATTAAGGTTCCTTTTCATAGGTTGTTAATGTTCATAACTCATTAATAAATGGTTAACAGGTTTCCACTTTACATTAAGGTTCCTTTTCATAGGTTGTTAATGTTCATAACTCATTAATAAATGGTTAACAGGTTTCCACTTTACATTAAGGTTCCTTTTCATAGGTTGTTAAAGTTCATAACTCGTTAATAAATGTTCACAGGTTTTCACTTTACATTAAGGTTCCTTTTCATAGGTTGTTAATGTTCATAACTCATTAATAAATGGTTAACAGGTTTTCACTTTACATTAAGGGTCCTTTTCATAGGTTGTTAATGTTCATAACTCATTAATAAATGGTTAACAGGTTTTCACTTTACATTAAGGTTCCTTTTCATAGGTTGTTAATGTTCATAACTCATTAATAAATGGTTCGCAGGTTTTCACTTAACATTAAGGTTCCTTTTCATAGGATGTTAATGTTCATAACTCATTAATAAATGGTTAACAGGTTTTCACTTAACATTAAGGTTCCTTTTCATAGGATGTTAATGTTCATAACTCATTAATAAATGGTTAACAGGTTTTCACTTTACATTTAAGGTTCCTTTTCATAGGTTGTTAATGTTCATAACTCATTAATAAATGGTTAACAGGTTTTCACTTTACATTAAGGTTCCTTTTCATAGGTTGTTAATGTTCATAACTCATTAATAAATGGTTCGCAGGTTTCCACTTTACATTAAGGTTCCTTTTCATAGGTTATTCATGTTCATTAATAAATGGTTTACAGGTTTTCACTTTACATTATTATTATTACTGGTCATATTACTGGTCTTGTGGTGAACAATGAATCCGTGCAAGTTAAAACACAGAAAAAACTTGTTTGCCGCAGTAATCTTTAATCGAAATCTGAAAAGTTACTTCTGGTCTGGAATGGCGTTCCTTCTCTGATAACGTCAGTTTGACGGCTTGGGTTGAAAACGTGTAAACCACTCTTCTGCAACCGTTCGTCTGCTATGAGTGAGATATGGAGAGGAGGAGTGCGAGAGATGGAAAGGAGGAGCACTAAAGTAAAACTCTGCCCTCTATTCAATATTCTGTTTCACCTGGAAATACGTCACAACACTGGAGAAGAGTCGTTTGCAACTTCCGGTTCACGCAGACTTTAATATCTAATCAAGTTATGGTTATTATCTTTTGTTTTATTTTCAAAATAAAGTTGGAATTTTGTCTTTAAAAAACAATAATTTTGTTTTTATACACTGCTGTGGAGAGGCATCATGACCTTTTTGGAGAGTATCATGGGTAAGACAAAAACTTCTGGTAAGCAACATAGTAAGACAAGTGGCAGTCATGAGATATTAATAAGAAAGCACAAATACAACAACCTTCAGTCTAATTATGATAGTCAATTTTTGCTGCATCATAAAATAAACCAGAAATCTGGTTTTGAGTTAAATATGTTAATAAATACATTTATTAAGCATTTATAACATGTGAGTTAAAAACGGCTCACTATTTGGCAGGTATTGCATTAAAGTCGCCTTTTTATTCATGCAGTTATAACTGCATTATTAATGATTTATAATGCATTTGTAAATGACTTATTACTCATTAACAAACACCTTTATAAACCCTTTACAAAGGGAACCTTAATGTAAAGTGTTACCAAAATTATTAGTGAAACTATGTCCCTCTCCTTGGTGCAGTCATTTATTCTCTCTCTCTCTCTCTCTCTCTCTATCTATATATATATATATATATATATATATATATATATATATATATATATATATATATATATATATATATATAAACTTATCTGGTGATAAACCTAGTGAATACTAAAGAAGACCATGGTCTCTGTGTGAACTAATTATTTTGTAGAAATCTGTGGAGTATAAAACAATTGTGTGAGTGTAAGTGAAGTCAAAGTTGTCTTAATATATTTAAGGGTTCATTATTTTTTAAATAAATAATTATGAAATGTGCCCTTTTTTCCACTTGAGCCCCTGCCCCCCAAAATGTCTGTGCACGTCCCTGCAGCAATGCACAACATTAATAACTGCTGGGACTGTAATTCACATAACATTATAACGAAAACACGACTGTAATAAAATGTTGTGAATTCTCTGTGTTGTTGTTTCAGCGTGGTGTTGTGGTAAGAGCGCGTCGACTGAGTTAAACATTGATTGCATAACTTGTTCAAACTTCACTTGTGCATTCGCGTCATTTTGTGCAGATAAAACTTAATTTTATTAAGTATATCTGATTATTCTCATAAAGGATGTGTTTCGTTGAGGTAAATAACCCACAGAGCTGATGATCATCTATAGCTTCAGCGCGAGCACTCAAAAAGTAAGACAAAACATTAATATGATTGGGACTGTCTTCTTCTTATACATGATATTATAATCGTATATACTTGTAAAATGACGTTGTGAATTATTTGGGCTTATTTGCTGTGTTTCTGTGTTTCAATGACGTTACTTCAAGTTCATCTCTAGGTGATTTTGTGCAAATACTAGTTGTAATATTATTTTTATTTTGTATTAATATCTGGATTATTTTATATAGGATGTGTTCCGTTGAGTTAATTAACTTTAAGTTTTTTTGTTTTTTGTTTTGTTTTTTATTCTCCTCAGCTTCAGCGTGCGCAGCTCAAACAGCAATGATTAAGTCATTAAAATGTTTTACGTTACTACACAGTAATATTAAAACTTTAATATTTCTTTTAGAAAATTAATGCATTATTTTTAATACCTAGCTCTTATATTGTTCTAGTATTATTTTCATCAGTTGATTAATAATAAGGATCATGATTTTTTTTTCTCTCAAATCATCTCATTTTGATAACAGTATTATTTGAGCTGCGTGCGCTGAATGAACACCGGTAAACTGAAGCGCTTTGCTAGAAGGTTAATTTACTCAACGGGACACATCCTATATAGGGTAATTCATATATATTTATACAAGATATACATTAAATTACAACTTATATTTGCACAAAATCATGCACGCATGTACTTGAACTAAGTAATGTAGTCAGCTGGTGTCGTGAATTTGTTTATCCTGTAACAACACGCCGAAAACACAGCAACTAGAATTCACAATATTTTCAAATAAATCAAATAAATTTGTAGTTCTGACGACTGTTGAAACGGCTAACAGCACCACATATCCCAGATATATTGTAAACTTGTTGTGAACTTTCTGAGAGCATTTTGTTGGCCTTCCTCTGGTAGTTGCTGTCACCAACATGAGCTCAAAACACACCCCGGCACGGAAGATAAGCAGCGTCCTTTTTCTTGTTAGTAAACCTCTGGACTTGATGTCCTGACAGGCTGGAGTTTGTACAACCTCCACAAACACAATAATTTACCATGACGATGATAAATAGAATACAAAAACTACAGAAAACACACTGATTCATGACCGCTGTCACTAAATACGAACCATTTTTGTACAAGGTTAGCTTATATATTATTCTCGAAAAAAATGTCTATGCAATATGCACTTTAGTGAATCTAACTGTACTTTCTTTAAGTAGAACTTAATTAGACATTATTACAAAATGCATTTTTAAAAAGTGCACTTAAGCGTGTTAATAAATAATGTCATTAAAGTGTACTTTTGTTAAGTAGAACTTAATTAGACATTATTACAAAGTGCATTTTTAAAATGTGCACTTAAGCGTGTTAATAAATATTGTCATTAAAGTATATTCTATTTAAGTACACTAAAGTGGCCTTTAATTTTAATTATATTATCTGCAAGTGTACTTTTTAAAAAGTATACTTTAAGATTTGAAGTACACACAAAGTACACCTTCAATACAAATAAGTGCACTTCTTAATTGGGCAACCTGGGTAGTGCAACAAGGGCAACCTGGGTAGTTTTATTTAACTCAACTATTGTTTAAAAATCACTATATTGCTGGATTAAAATGAACCCAAAATCGGTTGGAAATTAAATCACAGTATACTCACTACAAAAGACTAGACTACACCACTATGACAGCGAACTACCAGTGCGAACTACGGCGAAAGGTGTCACAGACACGTCAGGTTCCAACATCACCCAATCACAACGCACGCCATCTCCAGAGTACTGATCACCACCACCTGCACCTCATCACCTCACTCATCAACAGCACTATATAGAGCACACACACACAGCACTCCATGTCCGGTCTCGTTTGCATATACTTCCTGTGATGCTTACCTCAAGGACTCCTCTTCGTATACTCACCAGTCTCCAGCGTGTCTCCTTCCCTCTGTGTGTCTCGTCTGCTGTGTGGGTGTGTTCCAGTCAGCTCCAAGTAACTCCAGCGATCTCCAAGTTCCAAAGTAACTCTACCTGCAATGGAAAGGACAGTAACTATTCCTCATACTACCAGCCTAACATCATCTGCTTCCAGTTCACTCACCTGTTTGATATCTCATGCTCTACTGTGGTCAATAAATACCCAATACCTGTTTACATCTGTGTCTGCCTCCTGTGTACAATAACAGAAGACCGGACCAACACCGCAGACCCAGTATGAGCCAGCCGGATCCCTTTCAAGACTTGGTGGATGCGCTTCGGCGAACTCCTTCACTTGCACCAGCGAACCCCAACACCAACGCCATCAGTACTCCTTCACTACCGCCGTACGCCAGTCCCATGGCCAAACCGGCGCCCTACTCAGGATCGGCGGAGGATTGCAGCGGATTCCTGCTGCAATGCACACTGGTCCTGGAGATGCAGCCGCACCTGTACCCGAATGAGTCATCGGCATTGAAGTGGGCCGATTCCATCTGGACCCAGCAGGGCGCTGTAACCCAATCCTACTCGGCGTTTATTTCCCACTTCCGGGAGGTGTTCGGGAAACCGATCACAGATTCGTCTGTCTATTTACAATTATGTTTTGCACTTCAGAACGTTTGCTGCAGTCAGCGGATGGAATGAGCAAGCTCTGATAACAACATATCGTCAAGGATTAGAACCTCGGGTACGGCTGCATCTCGCTGCATGCGAGGATTCCATCGGCCTCGAAAAATTCATCCAGCTCTCCATTCGTTGCGCCACTCGCATGCAAGCGTGCATCCAAGAGCACCAGGACCAGTCACTTCCCAACATGCTCCTCTGCCGGTCCGAACCCGTCAGCACTCCAGAACCAGCCCAAGAGTGCCATCATTCCTGCTTCTCATAAAATGAAACCACTCACCACTGTCGTCAATCTTACTGCCGCTACTGTCTCCCTTTCAGTCGTAAGCGCGTCCGCATCATGGCAGGACCTGTAACACTCCAAGTTGGTTTACTACATCAAGAGGAAATACATCTGCTGGTTCTGGAGGATTTCACCGCTGACGTGGTTCTAGGGCGCCCCTGGTTAGAGCAGCACAACCCAACCATCTCCTGGAAGACGGGCGATATCCTGAAGTAGGGCGACACCTGTTTCTCTCACTGTCTGGCTGAACTTCCTGTTCCATCATCTCCTCCGCCTGATCTCTCTCTCTGCACCACTTCCATCGAGAGTCCAGTCGAACAACGATCCATCGACATCCCCAAATGTCACGCCCCCTTCAGCGACGTCTTCTGCCTGCAGCGGGCTTCCAAGCTGCCTCCACACCGGCCATGGGACTGTGGCATCAACCTGCTTCCGGGTGAACCAGTGCCAAAGGGTAAGATATACCCACTTTCCATACCGGAGGAGAAGGCCATGGAGGATTACATCAAGGAAGCCCTCGCCCAAGGTTACATCAGGCCGTCTACTTCCCCTGCTGCTTCCAGCTTCTTCTTCGTGGCTAAAAAGGACGGAGGCTTGCGGCCATGTATTGACTATCGCTCAATCAACAAGATCACAGTTAAATTCAGATATCCCCTTCCTCTCGTCCCAGCGGCCCTGGAACATCTCTGTGGTGCCACTGTGTTTATGAAGCTGGACTTCCGCAGCGCGTATAACCTCATCCGGATACGTGAGGGGGACGAGTGGAAGACCACCTTCATCACCCCTACTTGCCACTACGAATACCTTGTGATGCCGTATGGCCTGGTCAACGCCCCCTCCGTATTCCAGGACTTCATACATGAGGTGCTCCGGGAGTTTCTCCATCGCTTCGTCCTAGTGTACATCGACAACATACTCTTATACTCCCGGAGCCAGGCCGAACATCGCCAACACGTTGCGGAGGTCCTCACCCGTCTTCGGCAATTCAACCTGTTCCTCAAGGCAGAGAAGTGCTCCTTCCATCAACCTTCCGTCTCATTCCTTGGTTACAACATAGACCACAGTGGCATCTGGATGGACGAGAGGAAGGTGGAATCCATCACAAACTGGCCAGAACCCACTACCATCAAAGAGTTACAACGCTTCCTCGGATTCTCCAACTTCTACAGACGATTCATCAAAGGTTACAGTTCCATCACCCATCCACTTACCAGCCTGCTTCGTGATAAGCCCAAGTCTCTGTCCTGGAACTCAGCAGCCACCAAAGCATTCAACCATCTTAAAGAAGCCTTCACCACCGCTCCCTTGCTCGTCCATCCTGATCCAGAAAAACAGTTCATCGTGGAAGTGGACGCCTCGACCACTGGAGTGGGAGCGGTGTTGTCGCAGCAGCAGGGGACACCCAGTAGACTCCATCCATGCGCCGCCTTCTCCCGCAAGCTCAGCCCAGCAGAAGTCAACTAGATAAAAAAGTTTGTAGACAAACTTTAAGTTGGCTTGAAAAAGTTGGTCCAGAAATTTTAAAGTAGTTTATAAAGTTTAAAGTTTTAAAGTTATGAGTTTGAATGAGTTTTAGTAGACAGATAGATTTGATGAGTTTGAGTTCATGAGTTTTAATGAGTTTTAATAGATAGATAGATAGATAGATAGATAAGGTACTCGGGGTGGTTGCTAGGGTGTTGCTATGCGGTTGCTAGGGTACTCGGGGTGGTTGCTAGGGTGTTGCTTTGCGGTTGCTAGGGTACTCGGGGTGGTTGCTAAGGTGTTGCTATGCGGTTGCTAGGGTACTCTGGGTGGTTGCTAGGGTGTTGCTATGCGGTTGCTAAGGTACTCGGGGTGGTTGCTAAGGTGTTGCTATGCGGTTGCTAGGGTACTCGGGGTGGTTGCTAGGGTGTTGCTATGCGGTTGCTAGGGTACTCGGGGTGGTTGCTAGGGTGTTGCTATGCGGTTGCCAGGGTACTCGGGGTGGTTGCTATGGGGTTGCTATGCGGTTGCTAGGGTACTCGGGCGGTTGCTAAGGTGTTGCTATGCGGTTGCTAGGGTACTCGGGGCAGTTGCTAAGGTGTTGCTATGTGGTTGCTAAGGTACTCGGGGTGGTTGCTAAGCGGTTGCTAGGGTACTCGGGGTGGTTGCTAGGGTGTTGCTACGCGCTTGCTAAGGTACTCGGGGTGGTTGCTATGGTGTTGCTATGGTACTCGGGGTGGTTGCTATGGTGTTGCTATGCGGTTGCTAGGGTACTCAGGGTGGTTGCTATGGTGTTGCTATGCGGTTGCTATTGTACCCAGGCTGGTTGCTAGGATGATGCCAGGGTGATTTGTGTGGTTGCTATGCAGTTGCCATGGTGTTCTGGGTGGTTGCTAGGTTGTTTTGGGTGGTTGCTATGTGAGTTGATCATAGATAGATAGATAGATAGATAGATAGATAGATAGATAGATGAGTTTGAATGAGATAGATAGATAGATAGATGAGCTTGAATGAGTTAGATAGATAAATAGATAGATAGATGAGTTTGAATGAGATAGATAGATAGATAGATGAGTTTGAATGAGATAGATAGATAGATGAGTTTGAATGAGTTAGATGATAGATAGATAGATAGATAGATGAGTTTGAATGAGATAGATAGATAGATAGATAGATAGATAGATAGATAGATAGATAGATAGATAGATGAGTTTGAATGAGATAGATAGATAGATAGATAGATGAGTTTGAATTAGATAGATTTAGTTTGATTGAGATAGATAGATAGATAGATAGATAGATAGATAGATAGATAGATAGATAGATAGATAGATAGATAGATGAGTTTGAATGAGTTAGATGATAGATAGATGATAGATAGATAGATAGATAGATAGATAGATAGATAGATAGATAGATAGATGAGTTTGAATTAGTTAGATAGATTTAGTTTGATTGAGATAGATAGATAGATAGATAGATAGATGAGTTTGAATGAGATAGATAGATAGATAGATAGATAGATGAGCTTGAATGAGTTAGATAGATAAATAGATAGATAGATGAGTTTGAATGAGATAGATAGATAGATAGATGAGTTTGAATGAGATAGATAGATAGATGAGTTTGAATGAGTTAGATGATAGATAGATAGATAGATAGATGAGTTTGAATGAGATAGATAGATAGATAGATAGATAGATAGATAGATAGATAGATAGATAGATAGATAGATGAGTTTGAATGAGATAGATAGATAGATAGATAGATGAGTTTGAATTAGATAGATTTAGTTTGATTGAGATAGATAGATAGATAGATAGATAGATAGATAGATAGATAGATAGATAGATAGATGAGTTTGAATGAGTTAGATGATAGATAGATGATAGATAGATAGATAGATAGATAGATAGATAGATAGATAGATAGATAGATAGATAGATAGATAGATAGATGAGTTTGAATTAGTTAGATAGATTTAGTTTGATTGAGATAGATAGATAGATAGATAGATAGATGAGTTTGAATGAGATAGATAGATAGATAGATAGATAGATAGATAGATAGATAGATAGATAGATAGATAGATAGATAGATAGATAGATAGATAGATAGATGAGTTTGAATGAGATAGATAGATAGATAAATAGATAGATGAGTTTGAATTAGATAGATAGATAGATAGATAGATAGATAGATAGATAGATAGATGGATGAGTTTGAATTAGTTAGATGATAGATAGATAGATAGATATATAGATAGATAGATAGATAGATAATTTTTAAGTTTAATGAGTTTCAATGAGTTTCAATGGTTTAGAAATAGTACATAGAATGGCAGCTAATAGAGTCTGATGAGCCTCTCCAACTGTCAAAATTTGAATTTTGACAGTTGGAGTTTGAATAGTCTTGGCTCATTTGAACATTCCGTCAATGAAAGTCAATGGGATTTTTCCAAGTTTTAATCAGCTTTTTTAGGAAAACCGTAAGGTCTAGTCCGAGTTTGGTGGTTGTAGCTTGAACAGTCTAGGAGGAGATGCATTTAGAAATTTAGTCTAAGAAGAATAATAATAACTAGATAAAAAAGTTTGAGGACAAACTTTAAGTTGGCTTGAAAAAGCATAGCCAGAAAGTTTGAGAAGTTTTAAAAGTTTGAAGTTTGAAAGTTTAAGTTTTATTAGATAGATAGATAGTCACAGGTGGATACTATGGAGTTTTTATAGAGTTATTAGCATGTTCTTAGCCCACTTTAACACTTAGCTAATAACTATTAGCATGTAGCTATTCACTGCTAGCATGTTGGAAGTAGATAGATTTAGTTTTATAGATAGATAGATAGATAGATAAGACATATTAGATAGAATGGAAGTTTGAATGAGTCTCAATGGATTAGAAATAGTACATAGAATGGCAGCTAATGGAGTCTGATGAGCCTCTCCAACTGTCAAAATTTGAATTTTGACAGTTGGAGTTTGAATAGTCTTGGCTCATTTGAACATTCCGTCAATGAAAGTCAATGGGATTTTTCCAAGTTTTGATCAGCTTTTTTAGGAAAACCGTTAAACTGATCAGTCTGAAAAGATATAGCACACTAAGTCAGAATAGTCTGAAGGTCTGGTCCGAGTTTGGTGGTTGTAGCTTGAACAGTCTAGGAGGAGATGCATTTAGAAATTTAGTCTAAGAATAATAATAATAATAATAAGCTTAAGTAGTAGATCAGTAAGTTGGCTTTTTCAAGCCAACTTAACTAGATAAAAAAGTTTGAGGACAAACTTTAAGTTGGCTTGAAAAAGCCAGTCCAGAAAGTTTGAAGTAGTTTTAAAAGTGTGAAGTTTGAGAGTTTTCAGTTTAAAAGTTTAAGTTTTAGTTTAGTAGTTAGATTTAACATTAGGCTAGTCACTATTAGCATGTAGCTATTCACTGCTAGCATGTGTAGCATGTTGGAAGTCCAGATTGCTAGGATGAGTCAAAAGAGCCAACCGCCATGTCTCTACGATGTTCTTATGCAGAGATATAGATCTTACAAAACGGTTGCTAGGGTACTGTTTGGTTGCTAGGGAGTGGCTCGGCAGCTACCAATGATGATACTCCAAAGGCTACTTGACAATATAAACCAACCCCCATGTCTGTACGATGTTCTGATGCAGAGATATAGATCTTGCAAAACGGTTGCTAGGGTACTGTTTGGTTGCTAGGGAGTGGCTTGACAGCTACCAATGATGATACTCCAAAGGCTGCTTGACAATATAAACCAACCCCCATGTCTTTACGATATTCTGATGCAGAGATATAGATTTTGCAAAATGGTTGCTAGGGTACTGTTTGGTTGCTAGGGAGTGGCTCGGCAGCTACCAGTGATGATACTCCAAAGGCTACTTGACAATATAAACCAACCCCCATGTCTGTACGATGTTCTGATGCAGAGATATAGATCTTGCAAAACGGTTGCTAAGGTACTGTTTGGTTGCTAGGGAGTGGCTTGGCAGCTACAAATGATGATACTTCAAAGGCTACTTGACAATATAAACCAACCCCCATGTCTGTACGATGTTCTGATGCAGAGATATAGATCTTGCAAAACGGTTGCTAGGGTACTGTTTGGTTGCTAGGGAGTGGCTTGGCAGCTACCAATGATGGTACTCCAAAGGCTGCTTGACAATATAAACCAACCCCCATGTCTGTACGATGTTCTGATGCAGCGATATAGATCTTGAAAAACGGTTGCTAGGGCACTCTGTTTGGTTGCTATGGTGTTGCTATGCAGTTGCTAGGGTACTCGGGGTGGTTGCTAAGGTGTTGCTATGCGGTTGCTAGGGTATTAGGGGTGGTTGCTAGGATGTTGCTATGCGGTTGCTATGGTACTAGGGGTGGTTGCTAAGGTGTTGCTATGCGGCTGCTAGGGTATTCGGGGTGGTTGCTAAGGTGTTGCTATGCGGTTGCTAGGGTATTCGGGGTGGTTGCTAAGGTGTTGCTATGTGGTTGCTAAGGTGCTCGGGGTGGTTGCTAAGGTCTTGCTATACGGTTGCTAAGGTACTCGGGGTGGTTGCTAAGGTGTTGCTATATGGTTGCTAGGGTACTCGGGGTGGTTGCTAAGGTGTTGCTATACGGTTGCTAGGGTACTCGGGGTGGTTGCTAAGGGGTTGCTAGGGTACTCGGGGTGGTTGCTAAGGTGTTGCTATGCGGTTGCTAGGGTACTCGGGGTGGTTGCTAGGGTGTTGCTATGCGGTTGCTAGGGTACTCGGGTGGTTGCTAGGGTGTTGCTATGTGGTTGCTAGGGTACTCGGGGTGGTTGCTAGGGTGTTGCTATGCGGTTGCTAGGGTACTCGGGGTGGTTGCTAAGGTGTTGCTAGGGTACTCTGGGTGGTTGCTAAGGTGTTGCTATGCGGTTGCTAGGGTACTCGGGGTGGTTGCTAGGGTGTTGCTATGCGGTTGCTAGGGTACTCGGGTGCTAGGGTGGTTGCTAAGGCGTTGCTTTACGGTTGCTAGGGTACTCAGGGTGGTTGCTAGGGTGTTGCTATGCAGTTGCTAGGGTACTCGGGTGGTTGCTAAGGTGTTGCTATGCGGTTTCTATGGTACTCGGGGTGGTTGCTAGGGTGTTGCTATGCGGTTGCTAGGGTACTCGGGTGGTTGCTAGGGTGTTGCTATGCGGTTGCTAGGGTACTCGGGGTGGTTGCCATGGTGTTGCTATGTGGTTGCTATTGTATCCAGGCTGGTTGCTAGGATGATGCCAGGGTGATTTGTGTGGTTGCTATGCAGTTGCCATGGTGTTCTGGGTGGTTGCTAGGTTGGTTTGGGTGGTTGCTAGGTTGTTTTGGGTGGTTGCTATGAGAGTTGATCATAGATAGATAGATAGATAGAGAGATAGATAGATGAGAAGTGATAGATAAGAAGAGAGATAGATGAGGAGTGATAGATGAGAAGATAGATAGATAGATAGATAGATAGATAGATAGATAGATAGATAGATAGATAGATAGATTTAGTTTGATAGATAGATAGATAGATAGATAGATAGATAGATAGATAGATAGATAGATAGATAGATTTAGTTTGATAGATAGATAGATAGATAGATAGATTTAGTTTGATAGATAGATAGATAGATAGATAGATTTAGTTTGATAGATAGATAGATAGATATAGTTTGATAGATAGATAGATAGATAGATAGATAGATAGAGATAGATTAGAAAGAGAAATAGATAGATAGATAGATAGATAGAGAAATAGATAGATAGATTAGAAAGAGAGATTGATAGATAGATAGATAGATTTAGTTTGATAGATAGATAGATAGATAGATTAGAAAGAGAAATAGATAGATAGATAGATAGATAGATAGATAGATAGATAGATAGATAGATAGATAGATAGATAGATAGATAGATAGATTTAGTTTGATAGATAGATAGATAGATAGATAGATTAGAAAGAGAAATAGATAGATAGATAGATAGATAGATAGATAGATAGATAGATAGATAGATAGATAGATAGATAGATAGATAGATAGATAGATTTAGTTTGATAGATAGATAGATAGATAGATAGATAGATAGATAGATAGATAGATTAGAAAGAGAAATAGATAGATAGATAGATTAGAAAGAGAAATAGATAGATAGATAGATAGATAGATAGATAGATAGATAGATAGATAGATAGATAGATAAAGACATATTAGATAGAATGGAAGTTTGAATGAGTCTCAGTGGATTAGAAATAGTACATAGAATGGCAGCTAATAGAGTCTGATGAGCCTCTCCAACTGTCAAAATTTGAATTTTGACAGTTGGAGTTTTGAATAGTCTTGGCTCATTTGAACATTCCGTCAATGAAAGTCAATGGGATTTTTCCAAGTTTTGATCAGCTTTTTTAGGAAAACCGTGAGTCTGATCAGTCTGAAAAGATATAGCAACCCGAGTCAGAACAGTCTGAAGGTCTAGTCCGAGTTTGGTGGTTGTAGCTTGAACAGTCTAGGAGGAGATGCATTTAGAAATTTTAGTCTAAGAAGAAGAATAATAACTAGATGAGTAAAGTTCGTAGACAAACTTTAAGTTGGCTTGAAAAAGCCTAGCCAGAAGGTTTGGAGTAGTTTTAAAAGCTTGAAGTTTGAAGCTTTTTAGTTTGAAATAGTTTAAGTTTTAGTTTAGTAGTTTAAAAGCTAGATGTGTGAGTAAGTAAGTGTGAGTGAGTGTGTGTAGATATAGTTAGTCAGATAGTTAGTTAGTTAGATAGACAGTTAGTTAGATGGTTAGTAATTTAGTCAGATAGTTAGAAAGTTAGTTTATGAGTTTGAATGAGTTTGAATGGCTTAGTACATTGAATGGAAGCTTCATTGAGTTTAATGGGCTTCAGTTTGTTTTGATTTGAATTTGAGTTAGATAGATAGTTATACAATTAGTTAGAAAGTTAGTTAGTTAGTTTATGAGTTTGAATGAGTTTGAATGACTCAGTAATAGTACATAGAATGGAAGCTTCATTGAGTTTAATGGGCTTCAGTTTGTTTTGATTTGAATTTGAGTTAGATAAATAATTATATAGTTAGTTAGAAAGTTAGTTAGTTAGTTTATGAGTTTGAATGAGTTTGAATGACTCAGTAATAGTACATAGAATGGAAGCTTCATTGAGTTTAATGGGCTTCAGTTTGTTTAGATTTGAATTTGAGTTAGATAGATAGTTATATAGTTAGAAAGTTAGTTAGTTAGTTTATGAGTTTGAATGAGTTTGAATGGCTCAGTAATAGTACACAGAATGGAAGCTTCATTGAGTTTAATGGGCTTCAGTTTGTTTTGATTTGAATTTAACAGTTGAAGGTTGATGGAATGTTCAGATTTTCAATGTAAGTCTATGGGAGTTTTTCCAAGTTTGATCAGCATTTTTAGGAAAACCGTAAGTCGGATCAGTCTGAAAAGATATAGCAACTCGAGTCAGAACAGTTTGAAGGTCTGGGCCGAGTTTGGTGGTTGTAGCTTTAAAGCTCTAGGAGGAGATGCAGTCTAAAATTTGGCTCAGAAGAAGAAGAATAATAACTAGATAAAAAAGTTTGAGGACAAACTTTAAGTTGGCTTGAAAAAGCATAGCCAGAAAGTTTGAAGAAGTTTTAAAAGTTTGAAGTTTGAAAGTTTAAGTTTTATTAGATAGATAGATAGATAGATAGATTGGTAATTGTCACAGATGGATACTATGGAGTTTTTATAGAGTTATTAGCATGTTCTTAGCCCACTTTAGCACTTAGCTAATCACTATTAGTATGTAGCTATTCATTGCTAGCATGTTGGAAGTCCAGATTGCTAGCATGAGTCAAAAGAGCCAACCGCCATGTCTCTACGATGTACTGATGCAGAGATATAGATTTTGCAAAACGGTTGCTAGGGTACTCTGTTTGGTTGCTAGGGAGTGGCTTGGCAGCTACCAGTGATGATACTCCAAAGGCTGCTTGACAATATAAACCAAACCCCATGTCTGGAAGATGTTCTGATGCAGAGATACAGATTTTGCAAAATGGTTACTAGGGTACTGTTTGGTTGCTAGGGAGTGACTTGGCAGCTACCAGTGATGATACTCCAAAGGCTGCTTGACAATATAAACCAACCCCCATGTCTGTACGATGTTCTGATGCAGAGATATAGATTTTGCAAATTGGTTGCTAGGGCACTCTGTTTGGTTGCTATGGTGTTGCTATGCAGTTGCTAGGGTACTCGGGGTGGTTGCTAAGGTGTTGCTATGCGGTTTCTAGGGTACTCGGGGTGGTTGCTAGGGTGTTGCTATGCGGTTGCTAGGGTACTCGGGTGGTTGCTAGGGTGTTGCTATGCGGTTGCTATGGTACTCGGGGTGGTTTGCTAAGGTGTTGCTATGCGGTTGCTATGGTACTCGGGTGGTTGCTAGGGTGTTGCTATGCGGTTGCTAGGGTACTCGGGGTGGTTGCTAAGGTGTTGCTAGGGTACTCGGGGTGGTTGCTAAGGTGTTGCTAGGGTACTCGGGGTGGTTGCTAGGGTGTTGCTATGCGGTTGCTAGGGTACTCGGGGTGGTTGCTAAGGTGTTGCTAGGGTACTCGGGGTGGTTGCTAAGGTGTTGCTATGCGGTTGCTAGGGTACTCGGGGTGGTTGCTAAGGTGTTGCTATGCGGTTGCTAGGGTACTCGGGGTGGTTGCTAAGGTGTTGCTAGGGTACTCGGGGTGGTTGCTAAGGTGTTGCTATGCGGTTGCTATGTGGTTGCTAGGGTGTTGCTATGCGGTTGCTATGGTACTTGGGTGGTTGCTAAGGTGTTGCTATGCGGTTGCTATGTGGTTGCTAGGGTGTTGCTATGCGGTTGCTATGGTACTCGGGTGGTTGCTAGGGTGTTGCTATGCGGTTGCTAGGGTACTCGGGGTGGTTGCTAAGGTGTTGCTAGGGTACTCGGGTGGTTGCTAAGGTGTTGCTATGCGGTTGCTAGGGTACTCGGGGTGGTTGCTAGGGTGTTGCTATGCGGATGCTAGGGTACTCGGGGTGGTTGCTAGGGTGTTGCTATGCGGTTGCTAGGGTACTCGGGGTGGTTGCTAAGGTGTTGCTAGGGTACTCGGGGTGGTTGCTAAGGTGTTGCTATGCGGTTGCTATGTGGTTGCTAGGGTGTTGCTATGTGGTTGCTATGGTACTTGGGTGGTTGCTAAGGTGTTGCTATGCGGTTGCTATGTGGTTGCTAGGGTGTTGCTATGCGGTTGCTAGGGTACTCGGGGTGGTTGCTAGGGTGTTGCTATGCGGTTGCTAGGGTACTCGGGGTGGTTGCTAGGGTGTTGCTATGTGGTTTCTATTGTATCCAGGCTGGTTGCTAGGATGATGCCAGGGTGATTTGTGTGGTTGCTATGCAGTTGCCATGGTGTTCTGGGTGGTTGCTAGGTTGGTTTGTGTGGTTGCTATGAGAGTTGATCATAGATAGATAGATAGAGAGATAGATGAGAAGTGATAGATGAGAAGAGAGATAGATGAGAAGTGATAGATGAGAAGAGAGATAGATGAGAAGTGATAGATGAGAAGATAGATAGATAGATAGATAGATAGATAGATAGATAGATGAGAAGTGATAGATGAGAAGAAAGATAGATTGATAGATAGATGAGAAGGGATAGATAGATAGATAGATAGATAGATAGATAGATAGATAGATAGATAGATAGATAGATAGATAGATAGATAGATTAGAAAGAGAAATAGATAGATAGATTTAGTTTGATAGATAGATAGATAGATAGATAGATTAGAAAGAGAAATAGATAGATATATAGAGAGATAGATGAGAAGTGATAGATGAGAAGAGAGATAGATGAGAAGTGATATATGAGAAGTGATAGATGAGAAGATAGATAAATAGATAGATAGATAGATAGATAGATAGATAGATAGATAGATAGATAGATAGATAGATGAGAAGTGATAGATAAGAAAGATAAATTGATAGATAGATGAGAAGGGATAGATAGATAGATAGATAGATAGATAGATAGATAGATAGATAGATAGATAGATAGATAGATAGATAGATAGATTAGAAAGAGAAATAGATAGATAGATAGATAGATAGATAAAGACATATTAGATAGAATGGAAGTTTGAATGAGTCTCAATGGATTAGAAATAGTACATAGAATGGCAGCTAATAGAGTCTGATGAGCCTCTCCAACTGTCAAAATTTGAATTTTGACAGTTGGAGTTTGAATAGTCTTGGTTCATTTGAACATTCCGTCAATGAAAGTCAATGGGATTTTTCCAAGTTTTCATCAGCTTTTTTAGGAAAACCGTGAGTCTGATCAGTCTGAAAAGATATAGCAACCCGAGTCAGAACAGTCTGAAGGTCTAGTCCGAGTTTGGTGGTTGTAGCTTGAACAGTCTAGGAGGAGATGCATTTAGAAATTTTAGTCTAAGAAGAAGAATAATAACTAGATAAAAAAGTTTGTAGACAAACTTTAAGTTGGCTTGAAAAAGCATAGCCAGAAAGTTTGAAGAAGTTTTAAAAGTTTGTAGTTTGAACCTTTTCAGTTTGAAATAGTTTGTTTTAGAATTGTAGCTTTAAAAGCTAGATAGATAGCTAGATAAGTAAACAGACTGATCGATAGATAGATAGATAGATAGATAGATAGATAGATAGATAGATAGATAGATAGTTGTCACAGATGGATATTATGGAGTTTTTATAGAGTTATTAGCATGTTCTTAGCCCAGTTTAGCACTTAGCTAATCACCATTAGCATGTAGCTATTCACTGCTAGCATGTTGGAAGTCCAGATTGCTAGCATGAGTCAAAAGAGCCAACCGCCATGTCTCTACGATGTTCTGATGCAGAGATATAGATCTTGCAAAACGGTTGCTAGGGTACTGTTTGGTTGCTAGGGACTGGCTTGGCAGCTACCAATGATCATACTCCAAAGGCTGCTTGACAATACAAATCTAGCCCCATGTCTGTACGATATTCTGATGCAGAGATATAGATTTTCCAAAATGGTTGCTAGGGTACTCTGTTTGGTTGCTAGGGAGTGGCTTGGCAGCTACCAATGATGATACACCAAAAGCTGCTTGACAATACAAACCAACCCCCATGTCTGTACGATGTTCTGATGCAGAGATATAGATTTTGCAATAAGGTTGCTACGGTACTCTGTTCGTTGCTAGGGAGTGACTTGGCAGCAACCAATGATGATACTCCAAAGGCTGCTTGACAATACAAACCAACCCCCATGTCTGTATGATGATCTGATGCAGAGATACAGATTTTCCAAAATGGTTGCTAGGGTACTCAGTTTGGTTGCTAGGGAGTGACTTGGCAGCTACCAATGATGATACTCCAAAGGCTGCTTGACAATACAAACCTACCCCCATGTCTGTACGATGTTCTGATTCAGAGATATAGATCTTGCAATTCGGTTGCTAGGGTACTGTTTGGTTGCTAGGGAGTGGCTTGGCAGCTACCAGTGATGATACTCCAAAGGCTACTTGACAATATAAACCAACCCCCATGTCTGTACGATGTTCTGATGCTGAGATATAGATCTTGCAAAACGGTTGCTAGGGTACTGTTTGGTTGCTAGGGACTGGCTTGGCAGCTACCACTGATGATACTCCAAAGGCTACTTGACAATATAAACCAACCCCCATGTCTGTACGATGTTCTGATGCAGAGATATAGATCTTGAAATACGGTTGCTAGGGTACTGTTTGGTTGCTAGGCACTGGCTTGGCAGCTACCAGTGATGCTACTCCAAAGGCTGCTTGACAATATAAAACAACCCCCATGTCTGTACGATGTTCTGATGCAGAGATATAGATCTTGCAAAACGGTTGCTAGGGTACTGTTTGGTTGCTAGGGAGTTGCTTGGCAGCTACCAATGATGATACTCCAAAGGCTGCTTGACAATATAAACCAACCCCCATGTCTGTACGATGTTCTGATGCAGAGATATAGATCTTGCAAAACGGTTGCTAGGGTACTTTGTTTGGTTGCTAGGGAGTGGCTTGTTGGCTACCAATGATGATACTCCAAAGGCTGCTTGACAATATAAAACAACCCTCATGTCTGTACGATGTTCTGATGCCGAGATATAGATCTTGCAAAACGGTTGCTAGGGTACTGTTTGGTTGCTAGGGAGTTGCTTAGCAGCTACCATTGATGATACTCCAAAGGCTGCTTGACAACATAAACCAACCCCCATGTCTCTACGATGTTCTGATGCAGAGATATAGATTTTGCAAAATGGTTGCTAGGTACTCTGTTTGGTTGCTAGGGAGTGGCTTGGCAGCTTCCAATGATGATACTCCAAAGGCTGCTTGACAATACAAACCTACCCCCATGTCTGTACGATGTTCTGATGCAGAGATATAGATTTTCCAAAATGGTTGCTAGGGTACTCTGTTTGGTTGCTAGGGAGTGACTTGGCAGCTACCAGTGATAGATAGATAGATAGATAGATAGATAGATAGATAGATAGATAGATAGATAGATAGATAGATAGATAGATAGATGAGTTTGAATGAGTTAGATAGATTGAATGAGTTAGATAGATAGATAGATGAGTTTGAATGAGTTAGATAGATAGATAGATAGATTAAGTTTGATATAGATAGATAGATGATAGATAGATAGATAGATAGATAGATAGATAGATAGATAGATAGATAGATGAGTTTGAATGAGTTAGATAGATAGATAGATTAAGTTTGATAGATAGATAGATAGATAGATAGATAGATAGATGAGTTTGAATGAGTTAGATAGATAGATTAGATAGATAGATAGATAGATAGATAGATAGATAAAGTTTGATAGATAGATAGATAGATTAAGTTTGATAGATAGATAGATAGATTTAGTTAGATAGATAGATAGATAGATAGATAGATAGATAGATAGATAGATAGATAGATGAGTTTGAATGAGTTAGATAGATAGATAGATTAAGATTAAGTTTGATAGATAGATAGATAGATAGATAGATTTAGTTTGATAGATAGATAGATAGATAGATAGATAGATAGATAGATAGATAGATTTAGTTTGATAGATAGATAGATAGATAGATAGATAGATAGATAGATAGATAGATAGAATGAGTTTGAATGAGTTTGAATGAGTTTAAATGGCTTAGAAATAGGAATGGCAGTTAAATTGAGTCTGTGTGTTTGAATTTGAATTTTGACAGTTGGACGGAATGTTCAGATCAGCCAAGGCATTTCAATGGAAGTCAATGGGAGCTTTTTCCAGGTTTAATCAGCATTTTTAGGAAAACCGTAAGTCGGATCAGTCTGAAAAGATATAGCAACTCGAGTCAGAACAGTCTGAATGTCTAGTCCGAGTTTGGTGGTTGTAGCTTGAACAGTCTAGGAGGAGATACAATTTAAAATTTAGTCTAAGAAGAATAATAATAATAAGCTTAAGTACAATATCAGTAAGTTGGCTTTTTCAAGCCAACTTAACTAGATAAAAAAGTTTGAAGACAAACTTTAAGTTGGCTTGAAAAAGCATAGCCAGAAAGTTTGAAGAAGTTTTAAAAGTTTGTAGTTTGAACCTTTTCAGTTTGAAATAGTTTGTTTTAGAATTGTAGTTTTAAAAGCTAGATAGATAGCTAGATAAGTAAACAGACTGATCGATAGATAGATAGATAGATAGATAGATAGTTGTCACAGATGGATATTATGGAGTTTTTATAGAGTTATTAGCATGTTCTTAGCCCAGTTTAGCACTTAGCTAATCACCATTAGCATGTAGCTATTCACTGCTAGCATGTTGGAAGTCCAGATTGCTAGCATGAGTCAAAAGAGCCAACCGCCATGTCTCTACGATGTTCTGATGCAGAGATATAGATCTTGCAAAACGGTTGCTAGGGTACTGTTTGGTTGCTAGGGACTGGCTTGGCAGCTACCAATGATCATACTCCAAAGGCTGCTTGACAATACAAATCTAGCCCCATGTCTGTACGATATTCTGATGCAGAGATATAGATTTTCCAAAATGGTTGCTAGGGTACTCTGTTTGGTTGCTAGGGAGTGGCTTGGCAGCTACCAATGATGATACACCAAAAGCTGCTTGACAATACAAACCAACCCCCATGTCTGTACGATGTTCTGATGCAGAGATATAGATTTTTACAAGGTTGCTACGGTACTCTGTTCGTTGCTAGGGAGTGGCTTGGCAGCAACCAATGATGATACTCCAAAGGCTGCTTGACAATACAAACCAAACCCCATGTCTGTACGATGTTCTGACGCAGAGATATAGATTTTCCAAAATGGTTGCTAGGGTACTCTGTTTGGTTGCTAGGGAGTGACTTGGCAGCAACCACTGATGATACTCCAAAGGCTGCTTGACAATACAAACCAACCCCCATGTCTGTACGATGATCTGATGCAGAGATACAGATTTTACAAAATGGTTGCTAGGGTACTCAGTTTGGTTGCTAGGGAGTGACTTGGCAGCTACCAATGATGATACTCCAAAGGCTGCTTGACAATACAAACCTACCCCCATGTCTGTACGATGTTCTGATTCAGAGATATAGATCTTGCAATTCGGTTGCTAGGGTACTGTTTGGTTGCTAGGGAGTGGCTTGGCAGCTACCAGTGATGATACTCCAAAGGCTACTTGACAATATAAACCAACCCCCATGTCTGTACGATGTTCTGATGCCGAGATATAGATCTTGCAAAACGGTTGCTAGGGTACTGTTTGGTTGCTAGGGACTGGCTTGGCAGCTACCACTGATGATACTCCAAAGGCTACTTGACAATATAAACCAACCCCCATGTCTGTACGATGTTCTGATGCAGAGATATAGATCTTGAAATACGGTTGCTAGGGTACTGTTTGGTTGCTAGGCACTGGCTTGGCAGCTACCAGTGATGCTACTCCAAAGGCTGCTTGACAATATAAAACAACCCCCATGTCTGTACGATGTTCTGATGCAGAGATATAGATCTTGCAAAACGGTTGCTAGGGTACTGTTTGGTTGCTAGGGAGTTGCTTGGCAGCTACCAATGATGATACTCCAAAGGCTGCTTGACAATATAAACCAACCCCCATGTCTGTACGATGTTCTGATGCAGAGATATAGATCTTGCAAAACGGTTGCTAGGGTACTTTGTTTGGTTGCTAGGGAGTGGCTTGTTGGCTACCAATGATGATACTCCAAAGGCTGCTTGACAATATAAAACAACCCTCATGTCTGTACGATGTTCTGATGCCGAGATATAGATCTTGCAAAACGGTTGCTAGGGTACTGTTTGGTTGCTAGGGAGTTGCTTAGCAGCTACTATTGATGATACTCCAAAGGCTGCTTGACAACATAAACCAACCCCCATGTCTCTACGATGTTCTGATGCAGAGATATAGATTTTGCAAAATGGTTGCTAGGTACTCTGTTTGGTTGCTAGGGAGTGGCTTGGCAGCTTCCAATGATGATACTCCAAAGGCTGCTTGACAATACAAACCTACCCCCATGTCTGTACGATGTTCTGATGCAGAGATATAGATTTTCCAAAATGGTTGCTAGGGTACTCTGTTTGGTTGCTAGGGAGTGACTTGGCAGCTACCAGTGATAGATAGATAGATAGATAGATGAGTTTGAATGAGTTAGATAGATTGAATGAGTTAGATAGATAGATAGATGAGTTTGAATGAGTTAGATAGATAGATAGATTAAGTTTGATATAGATAGATAGATAGATAGATAGATAGATAGATAGATAGATAGATAGATAGATAGATAGATAGATAGATAGATGAGTTTGAATGAGTTAGATAGATAGATAGATTAAGTTTGATAGATAGATAGATAGATAGATGAGTTTGAATGAGTTAGATAGATAGATTAGATAGATAGATAGATAGATAGATAGATAAAGTTTGATAGATAGATAGATAGATAGATTAAGTTTGATAGATAGATAGATTTAGTTAGATAGATAGATAGATAGATAGATAGATAGATAGATAGATAGATAGATAGATAGATAGATAGATAGATAGATAGATGAGTTTGAATGAGTTAGATAGATAGATAGATTAAGATTAAGTTTGATAGATAGATAGATAGATAGATAGATAGATAGATAGATAGATAGATAGATAGATAGATTTAGTTTGATAGATAGATAGATAGATAGATAGATAGATTTAGTTTGATAGATAGATAGATAGATAGATAGATAGATAGATAGATAGATAGATAGATAGATAGATAGAATGAGTTTGAATGAGTTTGAATGAGTTTAAATGGCTTAGAAATAGGAATGGCAGTTAAATTGAGTCTGTGTGTTTGAATTTGAATTTTGACAGTTGGACGGAATGTTCAGATCAGCCAAGGCATTTCAATGGAAGTCAATGGGAGCTTTTTCCAGGTTTAATCAGCATTTTTAGGAAAACCGTAAGTCGGATCAGTCTGAAAAGATATAGCAACTCGAGTCAGAACAGTCTGAATGTCTAGTCCGAGTTTGGTGGTTGTAGCTTGAACAGTCTAGGAGGAGATACAATTTAAAATTTAGTCTAAGAAGAATAATAATAATAAGCTTAAGTACAATATCAGTAAGTTGGCTTTTTCAAGCCAACTTAACTAGAATGTACATTTCCTGAAGAAAATGTGAATGGTGCTTGCAGTGGCAAAATTCGCCACTCGGTTGCTAGGGTGCTGTAATTGGTTGCTAGGGTGTGGCTATGAAGTTGCTGTGTCACTACTTATTGGCTGGCCGAATCAAAAGAGCCCAGCCCCAAGTCTCTATGACCTTTTAAACCAAAGATATGATCTCACAGATTTGTTCCCCATGTTAAGTCTATGGGAGTTTTTTCAGCCATTTTTTCATACGCTGTGCGATCATCATACACCCGATCACTTAGAAAAGTCATAGCACACCTCTCCTCAATAAGCCGGTCGATTTGACACCTCATTCATGGGTCTACGACAAACGGTGCGGGACGAGTTACGCGCCAAAGTTTTGTTCAGGTGAATAGTAATTACAATACTAGAATGTACATTTCCTGAAGAAAATGTGAATGGTGCTTGCAGTGGCAAAATTTGGCCCCGGTTGCTAGGGTGCTGTAATTGGTTGCTAGGGCGTGGCTATGAAGTTGCTGTGTCACTACTTATTGGCTGGCCGAATCAAAAGAGCCCAGCCCCAAGTCTCTATGACCTTATGATCCAAAGATATGATCTCACAGATTTTGACCCAATGTTAAGTCTATGGGAGTTTTTTCAGCCATTTTTTTCGTACGCTGTGCGAACATCGTACACCCGATCGCTTAGAAAAGTCATAGCACACCTCTCCTCAATAAGCCAGTCGATTTGACACCTCATATGTGGGTCTACGACAAACGGTGCGGGACGAGTTATGCGCCAAAGTTTCGTTCAGGTGAATAGTAATTACAATACTAGAATGTACATTTCCTGAAGAAAATGTGAATGGTGCTTGCAGTGGCAAAATTCGCTACTCGGTTGCTAGGGTGCTGTAATTGGTTGCTAGGGCGTGGCTATGAAGTTGCTGTGTCACTACTTATTGGCTGGCCGAATCAAAAGAGCCCAGCCCCAAGTCTCTATGACCTTCCAATCCAAAGATATAATCTCACAGATTTTGACTCAATGTTAAGTCTATGGGAGTTTTTTCAGCCATTTTTTTCGTATGCTGTGCGAACAGCGTACACCCGATCACTTAGAGAAGTCATAGCACACCTCTCCTCAATAAGCCGGTCGATTTGACACCTCATTTGTGGGTCTACGTCAAACGGTGCGGGACGAGTTACGTGCCAAAGTTTTGTTCAGGTGAATAGTAATTACAATACTAGAATGTACATTTCCTGAAGAAAATGTGAATGGTGCTTGCAGTGGCAAAATTCGGCACCGGTTGCTAGGATGCTGTAATTGGTTGCTAGGGCGTGGCTATGAAGTTGCTGTGCCACTACTTATTGGCTGGCCGAATCAAAAGAGCCCAGCCCCAAGTCTCTATGACCTTCTGATCCAAAGATATGATCTCACAGATTTTGACCCAATGTTAAGTCTATGGGAGTTTTTTCAGCCATTTTTTTCGTACGCTGTGCGAACATCGTACACCCGATCGCTTAGAAAAGTCATAGCACACCTCTCCTCAATAAGCCGGTCGATTTGACACCTCATTTGTGGGTCTAGGACAAACGGTGCGGGACGAGTTACGCGCCAAAGTTTTGTTCAGGTGAATAGTAATTACAATACTAGAATGTACATTTCCTGAAGAAAATGTGAATGGTGCTTGCAGTGGCAAAACTCGGCACTCTTGATTAGCATGATGGTAGCATGATGCTAACACCCTTAGCATATTGCTAAGATGTGTTTACCAAGATGCTAATCATGTTAGCATAATGCTAGCAACATGCTAACATGATTAGCATGTTGCCACCATGATGTTAACACCCGTAGCATACTGTTAACATGTTTTTAGCAAGATGCTAACCATGTTAGCATAATGTTAACAACATGCTAACATGATTAGCATGTTTGCTAACATGATTAGCATGCTACTATCATCATGCTAACACATTTTCACTAGTTTGTGTCATGTTTAAACCCTAAGCTAATCACTATTAGCATGCAGCTATTCACTGCTAGCATGTGTATCATGTTGGAAGTCCAGATTGCTAGCATGAGTCAAAAGAGCCAACCGCCATGTCTCTATGATGCTCTGATGCAGAGATATAGGTCTTGCTAAACAGTTGCTAGGGTACTCTGTTTGGTTGCTAGGGAGTGGCTTGGCAGCTGCCAATGATGATACTCCAAAGGCTGCTTGACAATATAAACCAACCCCCATGTCTGTACGATGTTCTGATGCAGAGATATACATCTTGAAAAACGGTTGCTAGGGTACTCTGTTTGGTTGCTAGGGAGTGGCTTGGCAGCTGCCAATGATGATACATCAAAGGCTGCTTGCCAGTATGAATGATATAAACCAACCCCCATGCCTGTATGATATTCAGATTTGAAGATATCCCCTCTATGCTTTGGGTTGCTAGGGTGCTCTAAATGGTTGCTAGGGCGTGGCTATGAAGTGTTGAAGGTGATTCGTGATTGGCCGTTTGCTGCCCCGAGTCAAATGAGCCCACCCTCATGTTTCTATGACACTCCTATCCAAAGATATTCATTTGATCTTTTTCAATGGAAGTCTATGGAACTTGTTGCTATGGTGCTCTATATGGTTGCTAGGGCGTGGCTTGATAGCTTCACAATGATCCTGAGAGACTGATTGGTTGCCTGAGTAAAATGAGCCCACCCCCTTGTCTCTAAGACATTGTGATCCAGAGTTATGTTCAATACAAAATCCCTATGTAATTTCCCATAGTAGGAAAAACACAGTACTTCCTGGTTCATGGGCACGGCTTCACCATAGTATGTCTATGGGGCAACTTTGGGCAGCTCTTGCGCCCCAGGGGTACAACTTACACCCAGTTTTGAGGTATGGCCTGACAGAGCTTGCTAGCCTCTTCAAACGTGGTAACCCACATGTTTCTACGAAATTCTCACTCGGAGCAATAACTCGTCAAAATTTGTCGCAATGCAAAGTCTATGGGATTTTTTTCGCTACTTTTTCGCCCGCTGGACGAAAATCGTACACCCGATCGCTTATAAAAGTCATAGCACAGGTCTCCTCAATAAGCCGGTCGATTTGACACCTGATTCATTGGTCTAGGACAAAAACTGTGGGAGGAGTAGCGCGCCAAACTTTTGTCCAGAAAAATAATTATAATAATAAGTATGAGCAATAATAAGAATGGAGCTTTGCCTATGGCAAGCACCATTAACTAGAATGTACATTTCCTGAAGAAAATGTGAATGGTGCTTGCAGTGGCAAAATTCGGCAACGGTTGCTAGGGTGCAGTAATTGGTTGCTAGGGCGTGGCTATGAAGTTGCTGTGTCACTACATATTGGCTGGCCGAATCAAAAGAGCCCAGCCCCAAGTCTCTATGACCTTCTGATCCAAAGATATGATCTCACAGATTTGGCCCCCATGTTAAGTCTATGGGAGTTTTATTAGCCGTTTTTTCGTACGCTGTGCGAACATCGTACACCCGATCGCTTAGAAAAGTCATAGCACACCTCTCCTCAATAAGCCGGTCGATTTGACACCTCATTTGTGGGTCTACGACAAACGGTGCGGGACGAGTTATGCGCCAAAGTTTTGTTCAGGTGAATAGTAATTACAATACTAGAATGTACATTTCCTGAAGAAAATGTGAATGGTGCTTGCAGTGGCAAAACACCGGACTCGGTTGCTAGGGTGCTGTAATTGGTTGCTAGGGCGTGGCTATGAAGTTGCTGTGCCACTACTTATTGGCTGGCCGAATCAAAAGAGCCCAGCCCCAAGTCTCTATGACCTTCTGATCCAAAGATATGATCTCACAGATTTTGACCCAATGTTAAGTCTATGGGAGTTTTTTCAGCCATTTTTTTCGTACGCTGTGCGAACATCGTACACCCGATCGCTTAGAAAAGTCATAGCACACCTCTCCTCAATAAGCCGGTCGATTTGACACCTCATTTGTGGGTCTAGGACAAACGGTGCGGGACGAGTTACGCGCCAAAGTTTTGTTCAGGTGAATAGTAATTACAATACTAGAATGTACATTTCCTGAAGAAAATGTGAATGGTGCTTGCAGTGGCAAAACTCGGCACTCTTGATTAGCATGATGCTAACATAATTACCGTCCTGCTAGGATGTTTTTATCAAGATGCTAACATGATTAGCATGTTGCTAGCATTATGCTAACACCCTTAGCATGCTGCTAGCATGTTTTTAGAAAGATGCTAATCATGTTAGCATTATGCTAGCAACATGCTAACATGATTAGCATTTGTTGCTAGCATAATGCTAACACCCTTAGCATGCTGCTAGCATGTTTTTAGAAAGATGCTAATCATGTTAGCATAATGCTAGCAACATGCTAACATGATTAGCATAATGCTAGCATGATGCTAGCATGATTACCATGTTGCTAGCATGTTTTTAACAAGATGCTAACATAATTAGCATGTTTGCTAGCATGATGCTAACATGATTAGCATGCTACTAGCATGATGCTAACACAATTAGCATGTTACCAGCATGATGTAACACATTTTTACTAGTTTGTGTCATGTTTAAACCCTAAGCTAATCACTATTAGCATGTAGCTATTCACTGCTAGCATGTGTAGCATGTTGGAAGTTCAGTTTGCTAGCATGAGTCAAAAGAGCCAACCGCCATGTCTCTATGATGCTCTGATGCAGAGATATAGATCTTGCTAAACGGTTGCTAGGGTACTCTGTTTGGTTGCTAAGGAGTGGCTTGGCAGCTACCAATGATGATACTCCAAAGGCTGCTTGACAATATAAACCAACCCCCATGTCTTTATGATGTTCTGATGCAGAGATATAGATCTTGCAAAACGGTTGCTAGGGTACTCTGTTTGGTTGCTAGGGAGTGGCTTGGCAGCTGCTAGTAATGATAAACCAAAGGCTGCTTGCCAGTATAAATGATATAAACCAACCCCCATGCCTCTATGATATTCAGATTTGAAGATATCTGCCTATGCTTTGGGTTGCTAGGGTGCTTTAAATGGTTGCTAAGGCGTGGCTATGATGTCTTTAAGGTGATTTGTGATTGGCGGTTTGCTGCCTCCAGTCAAATGAGCCCACCCTCTTGTTTGTACGACACTTCTATCCAAAGATAGTCATTTGACCTTTTTCAATGGAAGTCAATGGAACTTGTTGCTATGGTGCTCTATATGGTTGCTAGGGCGTGGCTTGATAGCTTCACAATGATCCTGAGAGACTGATTGGTTGCCTGAGTAAAATGGGCCCACCCCCTTGTCTCTATGACATTGTGATCCAGAGTTATGTTCAATACAAAATCCCTATGTAATTTCCCATAGTAGGAAAAACACAGTACTTCCTGGTTCATGGGCACGGCTTCACCATAGTATGTCTATGGGGCAACTTTGGGCAGCTCTTGCGCCCCAGGGGTACAACTTACACCCCATTTTGAGGTATGGTCTGAGAGAGCCTATCAGGCTCTTCAAACGTGGTAACCCACATGTTTCTATGAAATTCTCGTTAGGAGCTATTACTCATCAAAGTTTGTCCCAATGCAAAGTCTATGGGATTTTTTTCGCTACTTTTTCGCCCGCCGGACGAACATCGTACACCCGATCGCTTATAAAAGTCATAGCACACCTGTCCTCAATGAGCCGGTCGATTTGACACCTCATTCATGGGTCTATGACAAAAACTGCGGGAGGAGTAGCGCGCAGAAATTGTGTCCAGAAGAAGAAGAAGAAGAATAATAAGTATGCAGAAGAATAAGAATGGAGCTTTGCCTTTGGCAAGCACCATTAACTAGAATGTACATTTCCTGAAGAAAATGTGAATGGTGCTTGCAGTGGCAAAACTCGGCACTCTTGATTAGCATGATGCTAACATAATTACCGTCCAGCTAGGATGTTTTTAGCAAGATGCTAACATGATTAGCATGTTGCTAGCATTATGCTAACACCCTTAGCATGCTGCTAACATGTTTTTAGAAAGATGCTAATCATGTTAGCATAATGCTAGCAACATGGTAACATGATTAACATGTTGCTAGCATAATGTTAACACCCTTAGCATGCTGCTAGCTTGTTTTTAGAAAGATGCTAATCATGTTAGCTTTATGTTAGCAACATGCTAACATGATTAGCATAATCTTAGCATGATGCTACCATGATTACCATGTTGTTAGCATGTTTTTAACAAGATGCTAACATAATTAGCATGTTTGCTAGCATGATGCTAACATGATTAGCATGCTACTAGCATGATGCTAACACAGTTAGCATGTTACCAGCATTATGCTAACACATTTTTACTAGTTTGTGTCATGTTCAAACCCTAAGCTAATCACTATTAGCATATAGCTATTCACTGATAGCATGTGTAGCATGTTGGAAGTCCAGTTTGCTAGCATGAGTCAAAAGAGCCAACCGCCATGTCTCTATGATGCTCTGATGCAGAGATATAGATCTTGCAAAACGGTTACTAGGGTACTCTGTTTGGTTGCTAGGGAGTGGCTTGGTAGCTACCAATGATGATACTCCAAAGGCTGCTTGACAATATAAACCAACACCCATGTCTCTACGATGTTCTGATGCAGAGATATAGATCTTGCTAAACGGTTGCTAGGGTACTCTGGTTGCTAGGGAGTGGCTTGGTAGCTACCAATGATGATAATCCAAAGGCTGCTTGACAATATAAACCAACACCCATGTCTTTACGATGTTCTGATGCAGAAATATAGATGTTGAATAATGGTTGCTAGGGTACTCTGTTTGGTTGCTAGGGAGTGGCTTGGCAGCTACCAATGATGATACTCCAAAGGCTGCTTGCCAGTATGAATGATATAAACCAACCCCCATGCCTCTATGATATTCAGATTTGAAGATATCTGCCTATGCTTTGGGTTGCTAGGGTGCTCTAAATGGTTGCTAAGGCGTGGCTATGATGTCTTTAAGGTGATTTGTGATTGGCGGTTTGCTGCCTCGAGTCAAATGAGCCCACCCTCTTGTTTGTACGACACTTCTATCCAAAGATATTCATTTGAACTTTTTCAATGGAAGTCTATGAAGCTTGTTACTAAGGTGCTCTATATGGTTGCTAGGGCGTGGATTGATATCTTCAAAGTTTTCCTGAGAGACTGATTGGTTGCCTGAGTAAAATGAGACCACCCCCTTGTCTCTATGACATTGTGATCCAGAGTTATGACTTGTCAAAGTTCGTTCCAATGTTAAGTCTATGGGATTTTTTTCGCTACTTTTTCGCCCGCCGGACGAACATCGTACACCCGATCGCTTATAAAAGTCATAGCACACCTCTCCTCAATGAGCCGGTCGATTTGACACCTCATTCATGGGTCTAGGACAAAAACTGCGGGAGGAGTAGCGCGCAGAAAAAAAGTGGAAGAAGAAGAAGAAGAAGAAGAAGAACTAGAATGTACATTTCCTGAAGAAAATGTGAATGGTGCTTGCAGTGGCAAAACTCGGCACTCTTGATTAGCATGATGGTAGCATGATGCTAACACCCTTAGCATATTGCTAAGATGTGTTTACCAAGATGCTAATCATGTTAGCATAATGCTAGCAACATGCTAACATGATTAGCATGTTGCCACCATGATGTTAACACCCGTAGCATACTGTTAACATGTTTTTAGCAAGATGCTAACCATGTTAGCATAATGTTAACAACATGCTAACATGATTAGCATGTTTGCTAACATGATTAGCATGCTACTATCATCATGCTAACACATTTTCACTAGTTTGTGTCATGTTTAAACCCTAAGCTAATCACTATTAGCATGCAGCTATTCACTGCTAGCATGTGTATCATGTTGGAAGTCCAGATTGCTAGCATGAGTCAAAAGAGCCAACCGCCATGTCTCTATGATGCTCTGATGCAGAGATATAGGTCTTGCTAAACAGTTGCTAGGGTACTCTGTTTGGTTGCTAGGGAGTGGCTTGGCAGCTGCCAATGATGATACTCCAAAGGCTGCTTGACAATATAAACCAACCCCCATGTCTGTACGATGTTCTGATGCAGAGATATACATCTTGAAAAACGGTTGCTAGGGTACTCTGTTTGGTTGCTAGGGAGTGGCTTGGCAGCTGCCAATGATGATACATCAAAGGCTGCTTGCCAGTATGAATGATATAAACCAACCCCCATGCCTGTATGATATTCAGATTTGAAGATATCCCCTCTATGCTTTGGGTTGCTAGGGTGCTCTAAATGGTTGCTAGGGCGTGGCTATGAAGTGTTGAAGGTGATTCGTGATTGGCCGTTTGCTGCCCCGAGTCAAATGAGCCCACCCTCATGTTTCTATGACACTCCTATCCAAAGATATTCATTTGATCTTTTTCAATGGAAGTCTATGGAACTTGTTGCTATGGTGCTCTATATGGTTGCTAGGGCGTGGCTTGATAGCTTCACAATGATCCTGAGAGACTGATTGGTTGCCTGAGTAAAATGAGCCCACCCCCTTGTCTCTAAGACATTGTGATCCAGAGTTATGTTCAATACAAAATCCCTATGTAATTTCCCATAGTAGGAAAAACACAGTACTTCCTGGTTCATGGGCACGGCTTCACCATAGTATGTCTATGGGGCAACTTTGGGCAGCTCTTGCGCCCCAGGGGTACAACTTACACCCAGTTTTGAGGTATGGCCTGACAGAGCTTGCTAGCCTCTTCAAACGTGGTAACCCACATGTTTCTACGAAATTCTCACTCGGAGCAATAACTCGTCAAAATTTGTCGCAATGCAAAGTCTATGGGATTTTTTTCGCTACTTTTTCGCCCGCTGGACGAAAATCGTACACCCGATCGCTTATAAAAGTCATAGCACAGGTCTCCTCAATAAGCCGGTCGATTTGACACCTGATTCATTGGTCTAGGACAAAAACTGTGGGAGGAGTAGCGCGCCAAACTTTTGTCCAGAAAAATAATTATAATAATAAGTATGAGCAATAATAAGAATGGAGCTTTGCCTATGGCAAGCACCATTAATAACTAGAATGTACATTTCCTGAAGAAAATGTGAATGGTGCTTGCAGTGGCAAAATTCGGCACCGGTTGCTAGGGTGCTGTAATTGGTTGCTAGGGCGTGGCTATGAAGATGCTGTGTCAATACTTATTGGCAGGCTGAATCAAAAGAGCCCAGCCCCAAGTCTCTATGACCTTCTAAACCAAAGATATGATCTCACAGATTTGGCCCCCATGTTAAGTCTATGGGAGTTTTTCAGCCGTTTTATCGTATGCTGTGCGAAAATTGTACACCCAATCGCTTAGAAAAGTCATAGCACACCTCTCCTCAATAAGCCGGTCGATTTGACACCTCATTCGTGGGTCTACGACAAACGGTGCGGGACGAGTTACGTGCCAAAGTTTTGTTCAGGTGAATAGTAATTACAATACTAGAATGTACATTTCCTGAAGAAAATGTGAATGGTGCTTGCAGTGGCAAAACTCGGCACTCTTGATTAGCATGATGGTAGCATGATGCTAACACCCTTAGCATATTGCTAGGATGTGTTTACCAAGATGCTAATCATGTTAGCATAATGCTAGCAACATGCTAACATGATTAGCATGTTGCCACCATGATGTTAACACCCGTAGCATACTGTTAACATGTTTTTAGCAAGATGCTAACCATGTTAGCATAATGTTAACAACATGCTAACATGATTAGCATGTTTGCTAACATGATTAGCATGCTACTATCATCATGCTAACACATTTTCACTAGTTTGTGTCATGTTTAAACCCTAAGCTAATCACTATTAGCATGTAGCTATTCACTGCTAGCATGTGTATCATGTTGGAAGTCCAGATTGCTAGCATGAGTCAAAAGAGCCAACCGCCATGTCTCTATGATGCTCTGATGCAGAGATATAGGTCTTGCTAAACAGTTGCTAGGGTACTCTGTTTGGTTGCTAGGGAGTGGCTTGGCAGCTGCCAATGATGATACTCCAAAGGCTGCTTGACAATATAAACCAACCCCCATGTCTGTACGATGTTCTGATGCAGAGATATACATCTTGAAAAACGGTTGCTAGGGTACTCTGTTTGGTTGCTAGGGAGTGGCTTGGCAGCTGCCAATGATGATACATCAAAGGCTGCTTGCCAGTATGAATGATATAAACCAACCCCCATGCCTGTATGATATTCAGATTTGAAGATATCCCCTCTATGCTTTGGGTTGCTAGGGTGCTCTAAATGGTTGCTAGGGCGTGGCTATGAAGTGTTGAAGGTGATTCGTGATTGGCCGTTTGCTGCCCCGAGTCAAATGAGCCCACCCTCATGTTTCTATGACACTCCTATCCAAAGATATTCATTTGATCTTTTTCAATGGAAGTCTATGGAACTTGTTGCTATGGTGCTCTATATGGTTGCTAGGGCGTGGCTTGATAGCTTCACAATGATCCTGAGAGACTGATTGGTTGCCTGAGTAAAATGAGCCCACCCCCTTGTCTCTAAGACATTGTGATCCAGAGTTATGTTCAATACAAAATCCCTATGTAATTTCCCATAGTAGGAAAAACACAGTACTTCCTGGGGCCGGTTGCATAAATCTATTTAAGACTAGTCTTACAAGTTAGTCGTCTATTTTTTTTCTTTAAGACTGGTATTTACTTTTTAAGTCGGTTGCATAAAATTTTAGATTGGTCTAATTTGAGACAAAAAAGTAAGACTGGTTCCCCCTTGGCTAACTTTCTCTTACAATCTATGTTGCCATAGAAACAAACTGTCAAAAGAAAAATATGCTCTAGATTCACAAAAGTGGCCCAACTTTGTCTTGCGATATGGCAAATTTTAATCTTTGGTTTTATGAAAGGGCAATAAGAAGAGAAAGAGTTTTCAAAGACCGTTCAAACCCATTGGAAGTACTTTGTGAAAAGGAACTGCTGGAGAAACTAAGATTTCCAAGACATACAATACAAGAACTAGCAATTGACTTGGCGGAGCATCTGAGGCCTGAAACTTCAAGAAATTTTAGCATCCCTCCACTGCTACAAGTATGTCTAGCTCTACGTTTCTTTGCCACAGGATGTTTTATAAATGCAGCTGCAGACTTAATTGGGGTACATAAGTCTACAGCATCAAGAATTATTCATCGGGTTGCTCATGCACTGTCAGGCAGACTTCCACTTTATCCGACTGATGTCTCTACCTTGAACAAGGTGAAGGCAGATTTTTTCAACATTGCTGGATTTCCAAATGTTGTAGGAGCCATTGATGGAACACACATTAGGATTCAAGCACCTTCAACTCATGAGCCATTGTTTGTTAATAGGAAAGGCTACCACAGTATTAATGTGCAGGCAATTTGTGATGCCAAACTGAGAGTGCTCAACTGTGTCGCTCGTTGGCCAGGATCAACCCATGACTCAAGAATTTTAGTGAATTCCCAAATTCATGATGCATTTGAGAGAGGAGAATTGCAGGGTGTGTTCTTGGGTGACTCTGGTTATCCACTAAAACCCTGGCTTCTAACACCCTTCTTGAACCCAGTCAGTGTGCCTCAAACTCGGTACAACACAGCCCATGCCAAAACAAGAAATGTTATTGAAAGGTGTTTTGGAGTCCTGAAACGAAGGTTTCATTGTCTGCATGCAGAGCTCAAAATGAAACCAGAAAGAGTCTGCAACATAATCTGTGCATGTGTTGTTTTGCACAACATGGCAAGGTAATAAGTTTTTAACTGTAATTAAAACACCTAGCTACATATTCCCCAATGATTATAAATTACATGAGTAAAAGATCACTTTCCTTTTAATAGAAATCTTGCACGGTAAAAATTGGTACTCAACCCAAAACAATAGTACAGTTTTTTTTTTTTTTAAATCAAGCAAAAACAATAACTATCGAAACATTGTTACTCACGAGACTGTTGAAGCGGAACTGATGCGACAGCGGTATCCTCCCCCGCTGCAGGTAACGTCCGCCCGGATACTCCGCTCTCCCTCCCCCCGGGGATTCCCCAAAACATCGGAGATTCCTCTCCATATATTTCAATTATCATTTCCGTTGTCCTTTTCAATTTAGGATTTGGTCCCCCACCTGTTGCAGGGTTTTTTCGCTTGAATATTTCCTTTTTTGCCTCTTGGACCATATTTTTAAAACGTTTCTGAACGTCTTTGACGGATCGCGAGACAGACGGGTTTACGCTGTTAACTTTTTCAGTTATTGTTGTCCACGCCTTGTTTTTTTTGCTATTGGCATTGTAGTCGCTAAATTTATTCATTAAAGTGGATTTGGAAGCATTGTATTCCTCCAAAATACAAATATTTTCAGCGAAGGAAAATTGTGACGAGCGCCCACTGTCGGCCATTTTGTTTAAGTTGTTCAGCGTCTTATTTTTCCCACAAAGCAATGCAATATAGACAGTCTTACTTAAGACTGCTGTGTGCTTATTTTATGCAACGATCTTTCTTCAGTGACTTTAGTTAGTCAGACTATTTCTAAGCCATTATCTTAAGACTGTGTCTATGTTTATGCAACCGGCCCCTGGTTCATGGGCACGGCTTCACCATAGTATGTCTATGGGGCAACTTTGGGCAGCTCTTGCGCCCCAGGGGTACAACTTACACCCAGTTTTGAGGTATGGCCTGACAGAGCTTGCTAGCCTCTTCAAACGTGGTAACCCACATGTTTCTACGAAATTCTCACTCGGAGCAATAACTCGTCAAAATTTGTCGCAATGCAAAGTCTATGGGATTTTTTTCGCTACTTTTTCGCCCGCTGGACGAACATCGTACACCCGATCGCTTATAAAAGTCATAGCACAGGTCTCCTCAATAAGCCGGTCGATTTGACACCTGATTCATTGGTCTAGGACAAAAACTGTGGGAGGAGTAGCGCGCCAAACTTTTGTCCAGAAAAATAATTATAATAATAAGTATGAGCAATAATAAGAATGGAGCTTTGCCTATGGCAAGCACCATTAACTAGAATGTACATTTCCTGAAGAAAATGTGAATGGTGCTTGCAGTGGCAAAATTCAGCACCGGTTGCTAGGGTGCAGTAATTGGTTGCTAGGGCGTGGCTATGAAGTTGCTGTGTCACTACATATTGGCTGGCCGAATCAAAAGAGCCCAGCCCCAAGTCTCTATGACCTTCTGATCCAAAGATATGATCTCACAGATTTGGCCCCCATGTTAAGTCTATGGGAGTTTTTTTAGCCGTTTTTTCGTACGCTGTGCGAACATCGTACACCCGATCGCTTAGAAAAGTCATAGCACACCTCTCCTCAATAAGCCGGTCGATTTGACAACTCATTTGTGGGTCTACGACAAACGGTGCGGGACGAGTTATGCGCCAAAGTTTTGTTCAGGTGAATAGTAATTACAATACTAGAATGTACATTTCCTGAAGAAAATGTGAATGGTGCTTGCAGTGGCAAAACTCGGCACTCTTGATTAGCATGATGCTAACATAATTACCGTCCAGCTAGGATGTTTTTAGCAAGATGCTAACATGATTAGCATGTTGCTAGCATTATGCTAACACCCTTAGCATGCTGCTAACATGTTTTTAGAAAGATGCTAATCATGTTAGCATAATGCTAGCAACATGCTAACATGATTAACATGTTGCTAGCATAATGTTAACACCCTTAGCATGCTGCTAGCTTGTTTTTAGAAAGATGCTAATCATGTTAGCATTATGTTAGCAACATGCTAACATGATTAGCATAATCTTAGCATGATGCTACCATGATTACCATGTTGTTAGCATGTTTTTAACAAGATGCTAACATAATTAGCATGTTTGCTAGCATGATGCTAACATGATTAAGATGCTACTAGCATGATGCTAACACAGTTAGCATGTTACCAGCATTATGCTAACACATTTTTACTAGTTTGTGTCATGTTCAAACCCTAAGCTAATCACTATTAGCATATAGCTATTCACTGATAGCATGTGTAGCATGTTGGAAGTCCAGTTTGCTAGCATGAGTCAAAAGAGCCAACCGCCATGTCTCTATGATGCTCTGATGCAGAGATATAGATCTTGCAAAACGGTTACTAGGGTACTCTGTTTGGTTGCTAGGGAGTGGCTTGGTAGCTACCAATGATGATACTCCAAAGGCTGCTTGACAATATAAACCAACACCCATGTCTCTACGATGTTCTGATGCAGAGATATAGATCTTGCTAAACGGTTGCTAGGGTACTCTGGTTGCTAGGGAGTGGCTTGGTAGCTACCAATGATGATAATCCAAAGGCTGCTTGACAATATAAACCAACACCCATGTCTTTACGATGTTCTGATGCAGAAATATAGATGTTGAATAATGGTTGCTAGGGTACTCTGTTTGGTTGCTAGGGAGTGGCTTGGCAGCTACCAATGATGATACTCCAAAGGCTGCTTGCCAGTATGAATGATATAAACCAACCCCCATGCCTCTATGATATTCAGATTTGAAGATATCTGCCTATGCTTTGGGTTGCTAGGGTGCTCTAAATGGTTGCTAAGGCGTGGCTATGATGTCTTTAAGGTGATTTGTGATTGGCGGTTTGCTGCCTCGAGTCAAATGAGCCCACCCTCTTGTTTGTACGACACTTCTATCCAAAGATATTCATTTGAACTTTTTCAATGGAAGTCTATGAAGCTTGTTACTAAGGTGCTCTATATGGTTGCTAGGGCGTGGCTTGATATCTTCAAAGTTTTCCTGAGAGACTGATTGGTTGCCTGAGTAAAATGAGACCACCCCCTTGTCTCTATGACATTGTGATCCAGAGTTATGACTTGTCAAAGTTCGTTCCAATGTTAAGTCTATGGGATTTTTTTCGCTACTTTTTCGCCCGCCGGACGAACATCGTACACCCGATCGCTTATAAAAGTCATAGCACACCTCTCCTCAATGAGCCGGTCGATTTGACACCTCATTCATGGGTCTAGGACAAAAACTGCGGGAGGAGTAGCGCGCAGAAAAAAAAGTGGAAGAAGAAGAAGAAGAAGAAGAAGAACTAGAATGTACATTTCCTGAAGAAAATGTGAATGGTGCTTGCAGTGGCAAAACTCGGCACTCTTGATTAGCATGATGGTAGCATGATGCTAACACCCTTAGCATATTGCTAAGATGTGTTTACCAAGATGCTAATCATGTTAGCATAATGCTAGCAACATGCTAACATGATTAGCATGTTGCCACCATGATGTTAACACCCGTAGCATACTGTTAACATGTTTTTAGCAAGATGCTAACCATGTTAGCATAATGTTAACAACATGCTAACATGATTAGCATGTTTGCTAACATGATTAGCATGCTACTATCATCATGCTAACACATTTTCACTAGTTTGTGTCATGTTTAAACCCTAAGCTAATCACTATTAGCATGCAGCTATTCACTGCTAGCATGTGTATCATGTTGGAAGTCCAGATTGCTAGCATGAGTCAAAAGAGCCAACCGCCATGTCTCTATGATGCTCTGATGCAGAGATATAGGTCTTGCTAAACAGTTGCTAGGGTACTCTGTTTGGTTGCTAGGGAGTGGCTTGGCAGCTGCCAATGATGATACTCCAAAGGCTGCTTGACAATATAAACCAACCCCCATGTCTGTACGATGTTCTGATGCAGAGATATACATCTTGAAAAACGGTTGCTAGGGTACTCTGTTTGGTTGCTAGGGAGTGGCTTGGCAGCTGCCAATGATGATACATCAAAGGCTGCTTGCCAGTATGAATGATATAAACCAACCCCCATGCCTGTATGATATTCAGATTTGAAGATATCCCCTCTATGCTTTGGGTTGCTAGGGTGCTCTAAATGGTTGCTAGGGCGTGGCTATGAAGTGTTGAAGGTGATTCGTGATTGGCCGTTTGCTGCCCCGAGTCAAATGAGCCCACCCTCATGTTTCTATGACACTCCTATCCAAAGATATTCATTTGATCTTTTTCAATGGAAGTCTATGGAACTTGTTGCTATGGTGCTCTATATGGTTGCTAGGGCGTGGCTTGATAGCTTCACAATGATCCTGAGAGACTGATTGGTTGCCTGAGTAAAATGAGCCCACCCCCTTGTCTCTAAGACATTGTGATCCAGAGTTATGTTCAATACAAAATCCCTATGTAATTTCCCATAGTAGGAAAAACACAGTACTTCCTGGTTCATGGGCACGGCTTCACCATAGTATGTCTATGGGGCAACTTTGGGCAGCTCTTGCGCCCCGGGGGTACAACTTACACCCAGTTTTGAGGTATGGCCTGACAGAGCTTGCTAGCCTCTTCAAACGTGGTAACCCACATGTTTCTACGAAATTCTCACTCGGAGCAATAACTCGTCAAAATTTGTCGCAATGCAAAGTCTATGGGATTTTTTTCGCTACTTTTTCGCCCGCTGGACGAAAATCGTACACCCGATCGCTTATAAAAGTCATAGCACAGGTCTCCTCAATAAGCCGGTCGATTTGACACCTGATTCATTGGTCTAGGACAAAAACTGTGGGAGGAGTAGCGCGCCAAACTTTTGTCCAGAAAAATAATTATAATAATAAGTATGAGCAATAATAAGAATGGAGCTTTGCCTATGGCAAGCACCATTAATAACTAGAATGTACATTTCCTGAAGAAAATGTGAATGGTGCTTGCAGTGGCAAAATTCGGCACCGGTTGCTAGGGTGCTGTAATTGGTTGCTAGGGCGTGGCTATGAAGATGCTGTGTCAATACTTATTGGCAGGCTGAATCAAAAGAGCCCAGCCCCAAGTCTCTATGACCTTCTAAACCAAAGATATGATCTCACAGATTTGGCCCCCATGTTAAGTCTATGGGAGTTTTTCAGCCGTTTTATCGTATGCTGTGCGAAAATTGTACACCCAATCGCTTAGAAAAGTCATAGCACACCTCTCCTCAATAAGCCGGTCGATTTGACACCTCATTCGTGGGTCTACGACAAACGGTGCGGGACGAGTTACGTGCCAAAGTTTTGTTCAGGTGAATAGTAATTACAATACTAGAATGTACATTTCCTGAAGAAAATGTGAATGGTGCTTGCAGTGGCAAAACTCGGCACTCTTGATTAGCATGATGGTAGCATGATGCTAACACCCTTAGCATATTGCTAGGATGTGTTTACCAAGATGCTAATCATGTTAGCATAATGCTAGCAACATGCTAACATGATTAGCATGTTGCCACCATGATGTTAACACCCGTAGCATACTGTTAACATGTTTTTAGCAAGATGCTAACCATGTTAGCATAATGTTAACAACATGCTAACATGATTAGCATGTTTGCTAACATGATTAGCATGCTACTATCATCATGCTAACACATTTTCACTAGTTTGTGTCATGTTTAAACCCTAAGCTAATCACTATTAGCATGTAGCTATTCACTGCTAGCATGTGTATCATGTTGGAAGTCCAGATTGCTAGCATGAGTCAAAAGAGCCAACCGCCATGTCTCTATGATGCTCTGATGCAGAGATATAGGTCTTGCTAAACAGTTGCTAGGGTACTCTGTTTGGTTGCTAGGGAGTGGCTTGGCAGCTGCCAATGATGATACTCCAAAGGCTGCTTGACAATATAAACCAACCCCCATGTCTGTACGATGTTCTGATGCAGAGATATACATCTTGAAAAACGGTTGCTAGGGTACTCTGTTTGGTTGCTAGGGAGTGGCTTGGCAGCTGCCAATGATGATACATCAAAGGCTGCTTGCCAGTATGAATGATATAAACCAACCCCCATGCCTGTATGATATTCAGATTTGAAGATATCCCCTCTATGCTTTGGGTTGCTAGGGTGCTCTAAATGGTTGCTAGGGCGTGGCTATGAAGTGTTGAAGGTGATTCGTGATTGGCCGTTTGCTGCCCCGAGTCAAATGAGCCCACCCTCATGTTTCTATGACACTCCTATCCAAAGATATTCATTTGATCTTTTTCAATGGAAGTCTATGGAACTTGTTGCTATGGTGCTCTATATGGTTGCTAGGGCGTGGCTTGATAGCTTCACAATGATCCTGAGAGACTGATTGGTTGCCTGAGTAAAATGAGCCCACCCCCTTGTCTCTAAGACATTGTGATCCAGAGTTATGTTCAATACAAAATCCCTATGTAATTTCCCATAGTAGGAAAAACACAGTACTTCCTGGTTCATGGGCACGGCTTCACCATAGTATGTCTATGGGGCAACTTTGGGCAGCTCTTGCGCCCCAGGGGTACAACTTACACCCAGTTTTGAGGTATGGCCTGACAGAGCTTGCTAGCCTCTTCAAACGTGGTAACCCACATGTTTCTACGAAATTCTCACTCGGAGCAATAACTCGTCAAAATTTGTCGCAATGCAAAGTCTATGGGATTTTTTTCGCTACTTTTTCGCCCGCTGGACGAACATCGTACACCCGATCGCTTATAAAAGTCATAGCACAGGTCTCCTCAATAAGCCGGTCGATTTGACACCTGATTCATTGGTCTAGGACAAAAACTGTGGGAGGAGTAGCGCGCCAAACTTTTGTCCAGAAAAATAATTATAATAATAAGTATGAGCAATAATAAGAATGGAGCTTTGCCTATGGCAAGCACCATTAACTAGAATGTACATTTCCTGAAGAAAATGTGAATGGTGCTTGCAGTGGCAAAACTATGCTAACATAATTACCGTCCTGCTAGTATGTTTTTAACAAGATGCTAACATGATTAGCATGTTGCTAGCATGATGCTAACACCCTTAGCATGCTGCTAACATGTTTTAAACAAAATGCTAACATGATTAGCATAATGCTAACATGATGCTAGCATGATTACCATGTTGCTAGCATTATTTTAACAAGATGCTAATCATGTTAGCATTATGCTAGCAACATGCTAACATGATTAGCATAATGCTAGCATTATGCTAGCATGATTACCATGTTGATAGCATGATTTTAACAAGATGCTAATCATGTTAGCATAATGCTAGCAACATGCTAACATGATTAGCATAAAGCTAGCATGATTACCATGTTGCTAGCATGTTTTTAACAAGATGCTAACATGATTAGCATGTTTGCTAGAATAATGCTAACATGCTTAGCATGCTACTAGCATGATGCTAACACAATTAGCATGTTACCAGCATGATGCTAACACATTTTTACTAGTTTGTGTCATGTTTAAACCCTAAGCTAATCACTATTAGCATGTAGCTATTCACTGCTAGCATGTGAAGCATGTTGGAAGTCCAGTTTGCTAGCATGAGTCAAAAGATCCAACCGCCATGTCTCTATGATGCTCTGATGCAGAGATATAGATCTTGTTAAACGGTTGCTAGGGTACTCTGTTTGGTTGCTAGGGAGTGGCTTAGCAGCTACCAATGATGATATTCCAAAAGCTGCTTGACAATATAAACCAACCCCCATGTCTTTATGATGTTCTGATGCAGAGATATAGATCTTGCTAAACGGTTGCTAGGGTACTCTGTTTGGTTGCTAGGGAGTGGCTTGGCAGCTGCCAGTAATGATAAACCAAAGGCTGCTTGCCAGTATGAATGATATAAACCAACCCCCATGCCTGTATGATATTCAGATTTGAAGATATCCCTCTATGCTTTGGGTTGCTAGGGTGCTCTAAATGGTTGCTAGGGCGTGGCTATGAAGTGTTGAAGGTGATTCGTGATTGGCCGTTTGCTGCCCCGAGTCAAATGAGCCCACCCTCATGTTTCTATGACACTCCTATCCAAAGATATTCATTTGATCTTTTTCAATGGAAGTCTATGGAACTTGTTGCTATGGTGCTCTATATGGTTGCTAGGGCGTGGCTTGATAGCTTCACAATGATCCTGAGAGACTGATTGGTTGCCTGAGTAAAATGAGCCCACCCCCTTGTCTCTAAGACATTGTGATCCAGAGTTATGTTCAATACAAAATCCCTATGTAATTTCCCATAGTAGGAAAAACACAGTACTTCCTGGTTCATGGGCACGGCTTCACCATAGTATGTCTATGGGGCAACTTTGGGCAGCTCTTGCGCCCCAGGGGTACAACTTACACCCAATTTTGAGGTATGGTCTGACAGAGCTTGCCAGCCTCTTCAAACGTGGTAACCCACATGTTTCTACGAAATTCTCGCTCGGAGCAATAACTCGTCAAAATTTGTCGCAATGCAAAGTCTATGGGATTTTTTTCGCTACTTTTTCGCCCGCTGGACGAACATCGTACACCCGATCGCTTATAAAAGTCATAGCACAGGTCTCCTCAATAAGCCGGTCGATTTGACACCTGATTCATTGGTCTAGGACAAAAACTGTGGGAGGAGTAGCGCGCCAAACTTTTGTCCAGAAAAATAATTATAATAATAAGTATGAGCAATAATAAGAATGGAGCTTTGCCTTTGGCAAGCACCATTAATAATAATAATAATAAGTATGCAGAAGAATAAGAATGGAGCTTTGCCTTTGGCAAGCACCATTAATAATAATAAGTATGCAGGAGAATAAGAATGGAGCTTTGCCTTTGGCAAGCACCATTAATAATAATAAGTATGCAGGAGAATAAGAATGGAGCTTTGCCTTTGGCAAGCACCATTAACTAGAATGTACATTTCCTGAAGAAAATGTGAATGGTGCTTGCAGTGGCAAAATTTGGCCCCGGTTGCTAGGGTGCTGTAATTGGTTGCTAGGGCGTGGCTATGAAGTTGCTGTGTCACTACTTATTGGCTGGCCGAATCAAAAGAGCCCAGCCCCAAGTCTCTATGACCTTATGATCCAAAGATATGATCTCACAGATTTTGACCCAATGTTAAGTCTATGGGAGTTTTTTCAGCCATTTTTTTCGTACGCTGTGCGAACATCGTACACCCGATCGCTTAGAAAAGTCATAGCACACCTCTCCTCAATAAGCCAGTCGATTTGACACCTCATATGTGGGTCTACGACAAACGGTGCGGGACGAGTTACGCGCCAAAGTTTCGTTCAGGTGAATAGTAATTACAATACTAGAATGTACATTTCCTGAAGAAAATGTGAATGGTGCTTGCAGTGGCAAAATTCGACACCCGGTTGCTAGGGTGCTGTAATTGGTTGCTAGGGTGAGGCTATGAAGTCATTAGTTATTGGCTGCTTGATAGGCCGAGTCAAAAGAGCCCAGCCCCAAGTCTCTACGACCTTCTGATCTAAAGATATGATCTCACAGATTTGGCCCCCATGTTAAGTCTATGGGAGTTTTTTCAGCCGTTTTTTCGTACGCTGTGCGAACATCGCACACCCGATCGCTTAGAAAAGTCATAGCACACCTCTCCTCAATAAGCCAGTCGATTTGACACCTCATTTGTGGGTCTACGACAAACGGTGCGGGACGAGTTACGCGCCAAAGTTTTGTTCAGGTGAATAGTAATTACAATACTAGAATGTACATTTCCTGAAGAAAATGTGAATGGTGCTTGCAGTGGCAAAATTCGGCACCGGTTGCTAGGGTGCTGTAATCGGTTGCTAGGGTGTGGCTATGAAGTTGCTGTGTCACTACTTATTGGCTGGCCGAATCAAAAGATCCCAGCCCCAAGTCTCTATGACCTTCTGATCCAAAGCTATGATCTCACAGATTTTGACCCATTGTTAAGTCTATGGGAGTTTTTTTCAGCCGTTTTTTTCGTCCGCTGTGCAAACATCGTACACCCGATCGCTTAGAAAAGTCATAGCACACCTCTCCTCAATAAGCCGGTCGATTTGACACCTCATTCATGGGTCTACGACAAACGGTGCGGGACGAGTTACGCGCCAAAGTTTTGTCTAGGTGAATAGTAATTACAATACTAGAATGTACATTTCCTGAAGAAAATGTGAATGGTGCTTGCAGTGGCAAAACTCGGCACTCTTGATTAGCATGATGCTAACATAATTACCGTCCTGCTAGGATGTTTTTACCAAAATGCTAACATGATTAGCATGTTTGCTAGCATGATGCTAACACCCTAAGCATGCTGCTAGCATGTTTTAAACAAGATGCTAATCATGTTAGCATAATGCTAGCAAACATGCTAACATGATTAGCATAATGCTAGCATGATGCTAGCATGATTACCATGTTGTTAGCATGATTTTAACAAGATGCTAATCATGTTAGCATAATGCTAGCAACATGTTAACATCATTAGCATAATGCTAGCATGATGCTAGCATGATTACCATGTTGTTAGCATGTATTTAACAAGATGCTAACATGATTAGCATGTTTGCTAACATGATGCTAACATGATTAGCATGCTACTAGCATCATGCTAACACAATTAACATGCCACTAGCATTATTCTAACACATTTTTACTAGTTTGTGTCATGTTTAAACCTTAAGTTAATCACTATTAGCATGTAGGCCTTAGCCTACACTGCTAGCATGTGTAGCATGGTGGAAGTCCAGTTTGCTAGCATGAGTCAAAAGAGCCAACCGCCATGTCTCTATAATGTTCTGATGCAGAAATATAGGTGTTTCAAAACGGTTGCTAGGGTACTCTGTTTGGTTGCTAGGGAGTGGCTTGGCAGCTGCCAATGATGATACTCCAAAGGCTGCTTGACAATATAAACCAACCCCCATGTCTTTACGATGTTCTGATGCAGAGATATAGATCTTGCAAAACGGTTGCTAGGGTATTCTGTTTGGTTGCTAGGCAGTGGCTTGGCAGCTGCCAGTAATGATAAACCAAAGGCTGCTTGCCAGTATGAATGATATAAACCAACCCCCATGCCTCTATGATATTCAGATTTGAAGATATCCCTCTTTGCTTTGGGTTGCTAGGGTGCTCTAAATGGTTGCTAGGACGTGGCTATGAAGTGTTTAAGGTGATTCGTGATTGGCCGTTTGCTGCCCCGAGTCAAATGAGCCCACCCTCATGTTTCTATGACACTCCTATCCAAAGATATTCATTTGATCTTTTTCAATGGAAGTCTATGGAACTTGTTGCTATGGTGCTCTATATGGTTGCTAGGGCGTGGCTTGATAGCTTCACAATGAACCTGAGACACTGATTGGTTGCCTGAGTAAAATGAGCCCACCCCCTTGTCTTTAAGACATTGTGATCCAGAGTTATGTTCAATACAAAATCCCTATGTAATTTCCCATAGTAGGAAAAACACAGTACTTCCTGGTTCATGGGCACGGCTTCACCATAGTATGTCTATGGGGCAACTTTGGGCAGATCTTGCGCCCCAGGGGTACAACTTACACCCCATTTTGAGGTATGGTCTGAGAGAGCCTATCAGGCTCTTCAAACGTGGTAACCCACATGTTTCTATGAAATTCTCGTTAGGAGCTATTACTCATCAAAGTTTGTCCCAATGCAAAGTCTATGGGATTTTTTCGCTACTTTTTCGCCCGCCGGACGAACATCGTACACCCGATCGCTTATAAAAGTCATAGCACACCTGTCCTCAATGAGCCGGTCGATTTGACACCTCATTCATGGGTCTATGACAAAAACTGCGGGAGGAGTAGCGCGCAGAAATTGTGTCCAGAAGAAGAAGAAGAAGAATAATAAGTATGCAGAAGAATAAGAATGGAGCTTTGCCTTTGGCAAGCACCATTAACTAGAATGTACATTTCCTGAAGAAAATGTGAATGGTGCTTGCAGTGGCAAAATTCAGCCCCGGTTGCTAGGGTGCTGTAATTGGTTGCTAGGGCGTGGCTATGAAGTTGCTGTGTCACTACTTATTGGCTGGCCGAATCAAAAGAGCCCAGCCCCAAGTCTCTATGACCTTCTAAACCAAAGATATGATCTCACAGATTTGGCCCCCATGTTAAGTCAATGGGAGTTTTTTCAGCCGTTTTTTCATACGCTGTGCGAACATCGTACACCTGATCGCTTATAAAAGTCATAGCACACCTCTCCTCAATAAGCCGGTCGATTTGACACCTCATTCGTGGGTCTACGACAAACAGTGCGGAACGAGTTACGCGCCAAAGTTTTGTTCAGGTGAATAGTAATTACAATACTAGAATGTACATTTCCTGAAGAAAATGTGAATGGTGCTTGCAGTGGCAAAATTCGGCCCCGGTTGCTAGGGTGCTGTAATTGGTTGCTAGGGCGTGGCTATGAAGTTGCTGTGTCACTACTTATTGGCTGGCCGAATCAAAAGAGCCCAGCCCCAAGTCTCTATGACCTTCTGATCCAAAGATATGATCTCACAGATTATGACCCAATGTTAAGTCTATGGGAGATTTTTCAGCCGTTTTTTTCGTTGGCTGTGCGAACATCGTACACCCGATCGCTTAGAAAAGTCATAGCACACCTCTCCTCAATAAGCCGGTCGATTTGACACCTCATTCGTGGGTCTACGACAAACGGTGCGGGACGAGTTACGCGCCAAAGTTTTGTTCAGGTGAATAGTAATTACAATACTAGAATGTACATTTCCTGAAGAAAATGTGAATGGTGCTTGCAGTGGCAAAATTCGGCACCCGGTTGCTAGGGTGCTGTAATTGGTTGCTAGGGCATGGCCATGAAGCCACTAGTTATTGGCGGCTTGATAGGCTGAGTCAAAAGAGCCCAGCCCCAAGTCTCTATGACCTTCTAAACCACAGATATGATCTCACAGATTTGGCCCCCATGTTAAGTCTATGGGAGTTTTTTCAGCCGTTTTTTCGTATGCTGTGCGAACATCGTACACCCGATCGCTTAGAAAAGTCATAGCACACCTCTCCTCAATAAGCCGGTCGATTTGACACCTCATTCGTGGGTCTACGACAAACGGTGCGGGACGAGTTACGCGCCAAAGTTTTGTTCAGGTGAATAGTAATTACAATACTAGAATGTACATTTCCTGAAGAAAATGTGAATGGTGCTTGCAGTGGAAAAATTCGCCACTCGGTTGCTAGGGTGCTGTAATTGGTTGCCAGGGCGTGGCCATGAAGTCACTACTTATTGTAGTCACTACTTATTTCTGATGCAGAAATATAGGTGTTTCAAAACGGTTGCTAGGGTACTCTGTTTGGTTGCTAGGGAGTGGCTTGGCAGCTGCCAATGATGATACTCCAAAGGCTGCTTGACAATATAAACCAACCCCCATGTCTGTACGATGTTCTGACGCAGAGATATAGATCTTGCAAAATGGTTGCTAGGGTACTCTGTTTGGTTGCTAAGGAGTGGCTTGGCAGCTACCAATGATGATACACCAAAGGCTGCTTGCCAGTATGAATGATATAAACCAACCCCCATGCCTCTATGATATTCAGATTTGAAGATATCTGCCTATGCTTTGGGTTGCTAGGGTGCTCTATATGGTTGCTAAGGCGTGGCTATGATGTCTTTAAGGTGATTTGTGATTGGCGGTTTGCTGCCTCGAGTCAAATGAGCCCACCCTCATGTTTCTATGACACTCCTATCCAAAGATATTCCTTTGATCTTTTTCAATGGAAGTCTATGGAACTTGTTGCTATGGTTCTCTATATGGTTGCTAGGGCGTGGCTTGATAGCTTTACAATGATCCTGAGAGACTGATTGGTTGCCTGAGTAAAATGAGCCCACCCCCTTGTCTCTATGACATTGTGATTCAGAGTTATGTTCAATTCAAAATCCCTATGTAATTTCCCATAGTAGGAAAAACACAGTACTTCCTGGTTCATGGGCACGGCTTCACCATAGTATGTCTATGGGGCAACTTTGGGCAGCTCTTGCGCCCCAGGGGTACAACTTACACCCCATTTTGAGGTATGGCCTATCAGGCTCTTCAAACGTGGTAACCCACATGTTTCTATGAAACTCTCGTTAGGAGCTATTACTCATCAAAGTTTGTCCCAATGCAAAGTCTATGGGATTTTTTTCGCTACTTTTTCGCCCGCCGGACGAACATCGTACACCCGATCGCTTATAAAAGTCATAGCACACCTGTCCTCAATGAGCCGGTCGATTTGACACCTCATTCATGGGTCTATGACAAAAACTGCGGGAGGAGTAGCGCGCAGAAATTGTGTCCAGAAGAAGAAGAAGAAGAATAATAAGTATGCAGAAGAATAAGAATGGAGCTTTGCCTTTGGCAAGCACCATTAACTAGAATGTACATTTCCTGAAGAAAATGTGAATGGTGCTTGCAGTGGCAAAATTCGGCCCCGGTTGCTAGGGTGCTGTAATTGGTTGCTAGGGTGCGTGGCTATGAAGTTGCTGTGTCACTACTTATTGGCTGGCCGAATCAAAAGAGTCCCTATGACCTTCTGATCCAAAGATATGATCTCACAGATTTTGACCCAATGTTAAGTCTATGGGAGTTTTTTCAGCCGTTTTTTCGTACGCTGTGCGAACATCGTACACCCGATCGCTTAGAAAAGTCATAGCACACCTCTCCTCAATAAGCCGGTCGATTTGACACCTCATTTGTGGGTCTAGGACAAACGCTGCGGGAGGAGTAGCACACAGAAATAAAAGTGGAAGAAAATGAGTGTCTGTGTCTGAGAGAGAAAGGCTTTTAAGGGCCTGCGTGTGTGAGTGTGTGTGAGAAAGTGACAGTTGAAATTCAAATTTCTGAAGATTCCGCCATTGAAAGTCAATGGGACTTTTTTGGCCGCTTTTTCGCCCCCCTGTGCGAACATCGTTGGTCCGATCGCTTATAAAAATCATAACACATATCTCCTCAATGAGCCGGTCGATTTGAAACCTCATTCGTGGGTCTACGACAAACTGTGCGGGACGAGTTACGCGCCAAAGTTTTGTTCAGGTGAATAGTAATTACAATACTAGAATGTACATTTCCTGAAGAAAATGTGAATGGTGCTTGCAGTGGCAAAAATCGGCACCGGTTGCTAGGGTGCTGTAATTGGTTGCTAGGGCGTGGCTATGAAGTTGCTGTGCCACTACTTATTGGCTGGCCGAATCAAAAGAGCCCAGCCCCAAGTCTCTATGACCTTCTGATCCAAAGATATGATCTCACAGATTTTGACCCAATGTTAAGTCTATGGGAGTTTTTTCAGCCATTTTTTTCGTACGCTGTGCGAACATCGTACACCCGATCGCTTAGAAAAGTCATAGCACACCTCTCCTCAATAAGCCGGTCGATTTGACACCTCATTTGTGGGTCTAGGACAAACGGTGCGGGACGAGTTACGCGCCAAAGTTTTGTTGAGGTGAATAGTAATTACAATACTAGAATGTACATTTCCTGAAGAAAATGTGAATGGTGCTTGCAGTGGCAAAATTCGGCACCGGTTGCTAGGGTGCTGTAATTGGTTGCTAGGGCGTGGCTATGAAGATGCTGTGTCAATACTTATTGGCTGGCCGAATCAAAAGAGTCCCTATGACCTTCTGATCCAAAGATATGATCTCACAGATTTTGACCCAATGTTAAGTCTATGGGAGTTTTTTCAGCCGTTTTTTCGTACGCTGTGCGAACATCGTACACCCGATCACTTAGAAAAGTCATAGCACACCTCTCCTCAATAAGCCGGTCGATTTGACACCTCATTTGTGGGTCTAGGACAAACGCTGCGGGAGGAGTAGCACACAGAAATAAAAGTGGAAGAAAATGAGTGTCTGTGTCTGAGAGAGAAAGGCTTTTAAGGGCCTGCGTGTGTGAGTGTGTGTGAGAAAGTGACAGTTGAAATTCAAATTTCTGAAGATTCCGCCATTGAAAGTCAATGGGACTTTTTTGGCCGCTTTTTCGCCCCCTGTGCAAACATCGTTGGTCCGATCGCTTATAAAAATCATAACACATATCTCCTCAATGAGCCGGTCGATTTGACACCTCATTCGTGGGTCTACGACAAACTGTGCGGGACGAGTTACGCGCCAAAGTTTTGTTCAGGTGAATAGTAATTACAATACTAGAATGTACATTTCCTGAAGAAAATGTGAATGGTGCTTGCAGTGGCAAAATTCGGCACCGGTTGCTAGGGTGCTGTAATTGGTTGCTAGGACGTGGCTATGAAGTTGCTGTGTCACTACTTATTGGCTGGCCGAATCAAAAGAGCCCAGCCCCAAGTCTCTACGAACTTCTAAACTAAAGATATGATCTCACAGATTTGGCCCCCATGTTAAGTCTATGGGAGTTTTTTCAGCCGTTTTTTCGTACGCTCTGCGAACATCGTACACCCGATCACTTAGAAAAGTCATAGCACACCTCTCCTCAATAAGCCGGTCGATTTGACACCTCATTCATGGGTCTACGACAAACGGTGCGGGACGAGTTATGCGCCAAAGTTTTGTTCAGGTGAATAGTAATTACAATACTAGAATGTACATTTCCTGAAGAAAATGTGAATGGTGCTTGCAGTGGCAAAATTCGACCCCGGTTGCTAGGGTGCTGTAATTGGTTGCTAGGGCGTGGCTATGAAGTTGCTGTGTCACTACTTATTGGCTGGCCGAATCAAAAGAGCCCAGCCCCAAGTCTCTATGACCTTCTAAACCAAAGATATGACCTCACAGATTTGGCCCCCATGTTAAGTCTATGGGAGATTTTTCAGCCGTTTTTTCATACGCTTTGCGAACATCGTACACCTGATCGCTTAAAGTCATAGCACACCTCTCCTCAATAAGCCGGTCGATTTGACACCTCATTCGTGGGTCTACGTCAAACGGTGCGGGACGAGTTACGCGCCAAAGTTTTGTTCAGGTGAATAGTAATTACAATACTAGAATGTACATTTCCTGAAGAAAATGTGAATGGTGCTTGCAGTGGCAAAATTCGGCACCGGTTGCTAGGGTGCTGTAATTGGTTGCTAGGGTGTGGCTATGAAGTTGCTGTGTCACTAATTATTGGCTGGCCGAATCAAAAGAGCCCAGCCCCAAGTCTCTATGAACTTCTGATCCAAAGATATGATCTCACAGATTTTGACCCAATGTTAAGTCTATGGGAGTTTTTTCAGACGTTTTTTTCGTACACTGTGCGAACATCGTACACCTGATCGCTTAGAAAAGTCATAGCACACCTCTCCTCAATAAGCCGGTCGATTTGACACCTCATTCGTGGGTCTGTGACAAACGATGCGGGACGAGTTACGCGCCAAAGTTTTGTCTAGGTGAATAGTAATTACAATACTAGAATGTACATTTCCTGAAGAAAATGTGAATGGTGCTTGCAGTGGCAAAATTCGGCACCGGTTGCTAGGGTGCTGTAATTGGTTGCTAGGGCATGGCTATGAACTACTTATTGGCTGCTTGACAGGTCGAGTAAAAAGAGCCCAGCCCCAAGTCTCTAAATTCTTCTGATCCAAAGATATGATATCTTAGATTTTGTCCCAATGTTAAGTCTATGGGAGTTTTTTCAGCCATTTTTTTCGTACACTGTCTGAACATCGTACACCCGATCGCTGAGAAAAGTCATAGCACACTTCTCCTCAATAAGCCGGTCGATTTGACACCTCATTTGTGGGTCTACAACAAAAGGTGCGGGACGAGTTACGCGCCAAAGTTTTGTTCAGGTGAATAGTAATTACAATACTAGAATGTACATTTCCTAAAGAAAATGTGAATGGTGCTTGCAGTGGCAAAACACCGGACTCGGTTGCTAGGGTGCTGTAATTGGTTGCTAGGGCATGGCTATGAAGTTGCTGTGTCACTATTTATTGGCTGGCCGAATCAAAAGAGCCCAGCCCCAAGTCTCTACGAACTTCTGATCCAAAGATATGATCTCACAGATTTGGACCCCATGTTAAGGCTATGGGAGTTTTTTCAGCCATTTTTTTCGTACGCTGTGCGAACATCGTACACCCGATCGCTTAGAAAAGTCATAGCACACCTCTCCTCAATAAGCCGGTCGATTTGACACCTCATTTGTGGGTCTAGGACAAACGGTGCGGGACGAGTTACGCGCCAAAGTTTTGTTCAGGTGAATAGTAATTACAATACTAGAATGTACATTTCCTGAAGAAAATGTGAATGGTGCTTGCAGTGGCAAAATTCGCCACTCGGTTGCTAGGGTGCTGTAATTGGTTGCTAGGGTGTGGCCATGAAGTTGCTGTGTCACTACTTATTGGCTGGCCGAATCAAAAGAGCCCAGCCCCAAGTCTCTATGACCTTCTGATCCAAAGATATGATCTCACAGATTTTGACCCAATGTTAAGTCTATGGGAGTTTTTTCAGCCGTTTTTTCGTACGCTGTGCGAACATCGTACACCCGATCGCTTAGAAAAGTCATAGCACACCTCTCCACAATAAGCCGGTCGATTTGACACCTCATTTCTGGGTCTACGACAAACGGTGCGGGACGAGTTACGCGCCAAAGTTTTGTTCAGGTGAATAGTAATTACAATACTAGAATGTACATTTCCTAAAGAAAATGTGAATGGTGCTTGCAGTGGCAAAACACCGGACTCGGTTGCTAGGGTGCTGTAATTGGTTGCTAGGGCATGGCTATGAAGTTGCTGTGTCACTACTTATTGGCTGGCCGAATCAAAAGAGCCCAGCCCCAAGTCTCTACGAACTTCTGATCCAAAGATATGATCTCACAGATTTGGACCCCATGTTAAGGCTATGGGAGTTTTTTCAGCCATTTTTTTCGTACGCTGTGCGAACATCGTACACCCGATCGCTTAGAAAAGTCATAGCACACCTCTCCTCAATAAGCCGGTCGATTTGACACCTCATTTGTGGGTCTAGGACAAACGGTGCGGGACGAGTTACGCGCCAAAGTTTTGTTGAGGTGAATAGTAATTACAATACTAGAATGTACATTTCCTGAAGAAAATGTGAATGGTGCTTGCAGTGGCAAAATTCGGCACCGGTTGCTAGGGTGCTGTAATTGGTTGCTAGGGCGTGGCTATGAAGATGCTGTGTCAATACTTATTGGCTGGCCGAATCAAAAGAGTCCCTATGACCTTCTGATCCAAAGATATGATCTCACAGATTTTGACCCAATGTTAAGTCTATGGGAGTTTTTTCAGCCGTTTTTTCGTACGCTGTGCGAACATCGTACACCCGATCACTTAGAAAAGTCATAGCACACCTCTCCTCAATAAGCCGGTCGATTTGACACCTCATTTGTGGGTCTAGGACAAACGCTGCGGGAGGAGTAGCACACAGAAATAAAAGTGGAAGAAAATGAGTGTCTGTGTCTGAGAGAGAAAGGCTTTTAAGGGCCTGCGTGTGTGAGTGTGTGTGAGAAAGTGACAGTTGAAATTCAAATTTCTGAAGATTCCGCCATTGAAAGTCAATGGGACTTTTTTGGCCGCTTTTTCGCCCCCCTGTGCAAACATCGTTGGTCCGATCGCTTATAAAAATCATAACACATATCTCCTCAATGAGCCGGTCGATTTGACACCTCATTCGTGGGTCTACGACAAACTGTGCGGGACGAGTTACGCGCCAAAGTTTTGTTCAGGTGAATAGTAATTACAATACTAGAATGTACATTTCCTGAAGAAAATGTGAATGGTGCTTGCAGTGGCAAAATTCGGCACCGGTTGCTAGGGTGCTGTAATTGGTTGCTAGGACGTGGCTATGAAGTTGCTGTGTCACTACTTATTGGCTGGCCGAATCAAAAGAGCCCAGCCCCAAGTCTCTACGAACTTCTAAACTAAAGATATGATCTCACAGATTTGGCCCCCATGTTAAGTCTATGGGAGTTTTTTCAGCCGTTTTTTCGTACGCTCTGCGAACATCGTACACCCGATCACTTAGAAAAGTCATAGCACACCTCTCCTCAATAAGCCGGTCGATTTGACACCTCATTCATGGGTCTACGACAAACGGTGCGGGACGAGTTATGCGCCAAAGTTTTGTTCAGGTGAATAGTAATTACAATACTAGAATGTACATTTCCTGAAGAAAATGTGAATGGTGCTTGCAGTGGCAAAATTCGACCCCGGTTGCTAGGGTGCTGTAATTGGTTGCTAGGGCGTGGCTATGAAGTTGCTGTGTCACTACTTATTGGCTGGCCGAATCAAAAGAGCCCAGCCCCAAGTCTCTATGACCTTCTAAACCAAAGATATGACCTCACAGATTTGGCCCCCATGTTAAGTCTATGGGAGATTTTTCAGCCGTTTTTTCATACGCTTTGCGAACATCGTACACCTGATCGCTTAAAGTCATAGCACACCTCTCCTCAATAAGCCGGTCGATTTGACACCTCATTCGTGGGTCTACGTCAAACGGTGCGGGACGAGTTACGCGCCAAAGTTTTGTTCAGGTGAATAGTAATTACAATACTAGAATGTACATTTCCTGAAGAAAATGTGAATGGTGCTTGCAGTGGCAAAATTCGGCACCGGTTGCTAGGGTGCTGTAATTGGTTGCTAGGGTGTGGCTATGAAGTTGCTGTGTCACTAATTATTGGCTGGCCGAATCAAAAGAGCCCAGCCCCAAGTCTCTATGAACTTCTGATCCAAAGATATGATCTCACAGATTTTGACCCAATGTTAAGTCTATGGGAGTTTTTTCAGACGTTTTTTTCGTACACTGTGCGAACATCGTACACCTGATCGCTTAGAAAAGTCATAGCACACCTCTCCTCAATAAGCCGGTCGATTTGACACCTCATTCGTGGGTCTGTGACAAACGATGCGGGACGAGTTACGCGCCAAAGTTTTGTCTAGGTGAATAGTAATTACAATACTAGAATGTACATTTCCTGAAGAAAATGTGAATGGTGCTTGCAGTGGCAAAATTCGGCACCGGTTGCTAGGGTGCTGTAATTGGTTGCTAGGGCATGGCTATGAACTACTTATTGGCTGCTTGACAGGTCGAGTAAAAAGAGCCCAGCCCCAAGTCTCTAAATTCTTCTGATCCAAAGATATGATATCTTAGATTTTGTCCCAATGTTAAGTCTATGGGAGTTTTTTCAGCCATTTTTTTCGTACACTGTCTGAACATCGTACACCCGATCGCTGAGAAAAGTCATAGCACACTTCTCCTCAATAAGCCGGTCGATTTGACACCTCATTTGTGGGTCTACAACAAAAGGTGCGGGACGAGTTACGCGCCAAAGTTTTGTTCAGGTGAATAGTAATTACAATACTAGAATGTACATTTCCTAAAGAAAATGTGAATGGTGCTTGCAGTGGCAAAACACCGGACTCGGTTGCTAGGGTGCTGTAATTGGTTGCTAGGGCATGGCTATGAAGTTGCTGTGTCACTATTTATTGGCTGGCCGAATCAAAAGAGCCCAGCCCCAAGTCTCTACGAACTTCTGATCCAAAGATATGATCTCACAGATTTGGACCCCATGTTAAGGCTATGGGAGTTTTTTCAGCCATTTTTTTCGTACGCTGTGCGAACATCGTACACCCGATCGCTTAGAAAAGTCATAGCACACCTCTCCTCAATAAGCCGGTCGATTTGACACCTCATTTGTGGGTCTAGGACAAACGGTGCGGGACGAGTTACGCGCCAAAGTTTTGTTCAGGTGAATAGTAATTACAATACTAGAATGTACATTTCCTGAAGAAAATGTGAATGGTGCTTGCAGTGGCAAAATTCGCCACTCGGTTGCTAGGGTGCTGTAATTGGTTGCTAGGGTGTGGCCATGAAGTTGCTGTGTCACTACTTATTGGCTGGCCGAATCAAAAGAGCCCAGCCCCAAGTCTCTATGACCTTCTGATCCAAAGATATGATCTCACAGATTTTGACCCAATGTTAAGTCTATGGGAGTTTTTTCAGCCGTTTTTTCGTACGCTGTGCGAACATCGTACACCCGATCGCTTAGAAAAGTCATAGCACACCTCTCCACAATAAGCCGGTCGATTTGACACCTCATTTCTGGGTCTACGACAAACGGTGCGGGACGAGTTACGCGCCAAAGTTTTGTTCAGGTGAATAGTAATTACAATACTAGAATGTACATTTCCTAAAGAAAATGTGAATGGTGCTTGCAGTGGCAAAACACCGGACTCGGTTGCTAGGGTGCTGTAATTGGTTGCTAGGGCATGGCTATGAAGTTGCTGTGTCACTACTTATTGGCTGGCCGAATCAAAAGAGCCCAGCCCCAAGTCTCTACGAACTTCTGATCCAAAGATATGATCTCACAGATTTGGACCCCATGTTAAGGCTATGGGAGTTTTTTCAGCCATTTTTTTCGTACGCTGTGCGAACATCGTACACCCGATCGCTTAGAAAAGTCATAGCACACCTCTCCTCAATAAGCCGGTCGATTTGACACCTCATTTGTGGGTCTAGGACAAACGGTGCGGGACGAGTTACGCGCCAAAGTTTTGTTCAGGTGAATAGTAATTACAATACTAGAATGTACATTTCCTGAAGAAAATGTGAATGGTGCTTGCAGTGGCAAAATTCGGCACTCGGTTGCTAGGGTGCTGTAATTGGTTGATAGGGCGTGGCCATGAAGTCACTACTTATTGGTGGCTTGATAGGCCGAGTCAAAAGAGCCCAGCACCAAGTCTCTATGACCTTATAAACCAAAGATATGATCTCACAGATTTGGCCCCCATGTTAAGTCTATGGGAGTTTTTTCAGCCATTTTTTCGTACGCTGTGCGAACATCGTACACCTGATTGCTTAGAAAAGTCATAGCACACCTCTCCTCAATAAGCCGGTCGATTTGACACCTCATTCGTGGATCTACGTCAAAAACTGCGAGACGAGTCACGCGCCAAAGTTTTGTTCAGGTGAATAGTAATTACAATACTAGAATGTACATTTCCTGAAGAAAATGTGAATGGTGCTTGCAGTGGCAAAACTATGCTAACATAATTACCGTCCTGCTAGGATGTTTTTAGCAAGATGCTAACATGATTAGCATGTTGCAACCATGATGCTAACACCCTTAGCATGCTGCTAACATGTTTTAAACAATATGCTAATCATGTTAGCATAATGCTAGCAACATGCTAACATGATTAGCATGGTTTTAACAAGATGATAACATGATTAGCATGTTTGCTAGCATGATGCTAACATGATTAGCATGTTTGCTAGCATGATGCTAACATGATTAGCATGCTACTAACATGATGCTAACACAATTAGCATGTTACCAGCATGATGCTAACACATTTTTACTAGTTTGTGTCATGTTTAAACCCTAAGCTAATCACTATTAGCATGTAGCTATTCACTGCTAGCATGTGTAGCATGTTGGAAGTCCAGTTTGCTAGCATTAGTCAAAAGAGCCATCCGCCATGTCTCTATGATGCTCTGATGCTCTGATGCAGAGATATAGATCTTGCAAAACGGTTGCTAGGGTACTCTGTTTGGTTGCTAGGGAGTGGCTTGGCAGCTGCCAGTAATGATAAACCAAAGGCTGCTTGCCAGTATGAATGATATAAACCAACCCCCATGCCTCTATGATATTCAGATTTGAAGATATCCCTCTTTGCTTTGGGTTGCTAGGGTGCTCTAAATGGTTGCTAGGGCGTGGCTATGAAGTGTTTCAGGTGATTCGTGATTGGCCGTTTGCTGCCCCGAGTCAAATGAGCCCACCCTCATGTTTCTATGACACTCCTATCCAAAGATATTCATTTGATCTTTTTCAATGGAAGTCTATGGAACTTGTTGCTATGGTGCTCTATATGGTTGCTAGGGCGTGGCTTGATAGCTTCACAATGAACCTGAGACACTGATTGGTTGCCTGAGTAAAATGAGCCCACCCCCTTGTCTTTAAGACATTGTGATCCAGAGTTATGTTCAATACAAAATCCCTATGTAATTTCCCATAGTAGGAAAAACACAGTACTTCCTGGTTCATGGGCACGGCTTCACCATAGTATGTCTATGGGGCAACTTTGGGCAGCTCTTGCGCCCCAAGGGTACAACTTACACCCCATTTTGAGGTATGGTCTGAGAGAGCCTATCAGGCTCTTCAAACGTGGTAACCCACATGTTTCTATGAAATTCTCGTTAGGAGCTATTACTCATCAAAGTTTGTCCCAATGCAAAGTCTATGGGATTTTTTTCGCTACTTTTTCGCACGCCGGACGAACATCGTACACCCGATCGCTTATAAAAGTCATAGCACACCTGTCCTCAATGAGCCGGTCGATTTGACACCTCATTCATGGGTCTATGACAAAAACTGCGGGAGGAGTAGCGCGCAGAAATTGTGTCCAGAAGAAGAAGAAGAAGAATAATAAGTATGCAGAAGAATAAGAATGGAGCTTTGCCTTTGGCAAGCACCATTAACTAGAATGTACATTTCCTGAAGAAAATGTGAATGGTGCTTGCAGTGGCAAAATTCGGCACCGGTTGCTAGGGTGCTGTAATTGGTTGCTAGGGCATGGCTATGAACTACTTATTGGCTGCTTGACAGGTCGAGTAAAAAGAGCCCAGCCCCAAGTCTCTAAATTCTTCTGATCCAAAGATATGATATCTTAGATTTTGTCCCAATGTTAAGTCTATGGGAGTTTTTTCAGCCATTTTTTTCGTACACTGTCTGAACATCGTACACCCGATCGCTGAGAAAAGTCATAGCACACTTCTCCTCAATAAGCCGGTCGATTTGACACCTCATTTGTGGGTCTACAACAAAAGGTGCGGGACGAGTTACGCGCCAAAGTTTTGTTCAGGTGAATAGTAATTACAATACTAGAATGTACATTTCCTAAAGAAAATGTGAATGGTGCTTGCAGTGGCAAAACACCGGACTCGGTTGCTAGGGTGCTGTAATTGGTTGCTAGGGCATGGCTATGAAGTTGCTGTGTCACTATTTATTGGCTGGCCGAATCAAAAGAGCCCAGCCCCAAGTCTCTACGAACTTCTGATCCAAAGATATGATCTCACAGATTTGGACCCCATGTTAAGGCTATGGGAGTTTTTTCAGCCATTTTTTTCGTACGCTGTGCGAACATCGTACACCCGATCGCTTAGAAAAGTCATAGCACACCTCTCCTCAATAAGCCGGTCGATTTGACACCTCATTTGTGGGTCTAGGACAAACGGTGCGGGACGAGTTACGCGCCAAAGTTTTGTTCAGGTGAATAGTAATTACAATACTAGAATGTACATTTCCTGAAGAAAATGTGAATGGTGCTTGCAGTGGCAAAATTTGGCCCCGGTTGCTAGGGTGCTGTAATTGGTTGCTAGGGCGTGGCTATGAAGTTGCTGTGTCACTACTTATTGGCTGGCCGAATCAAAAGAGCCCAGCCCCAAGTCTCTATGACCTTATGATCCAAAGATATGATCTCACAGATTTTGACCCAATGTTAAGTCTATGGGAGTTTTTTCAGCCATTTTTTTCGTACGCTGTGCGAACATCGTACACCCGATCGCTTAGAAAAGTCATAGCACACCTCTCCTCAATAAGCCAGTCGATTTGACACCTCATATGTGGGTCTACGACAAACGGTGCGGGACGAGTTACGCGCCAAAGTTTCGTTCAGGTGAATAGTAATTACAATACTAGAATGTACATTTCCTGAAGAAAATGTGAATGGTGCTTGCAGTGGCAAAATTCGCCACTCGGTTGCTAGGTTGCTGTAATTGGTTGTTAGGGCGTGGCCATGAAGTCACTACTTATTGGCGGCTTGATAGGCCGAGTCAAAAGAGCCCAGCCCCAAGTCTCTATGACCTTCTAAACCAAAGATATGATCTCACAGATTTGGCCCCCATGTTAAGTCTATGGGAGTTTTTTCAGCCGTTTTTTCGTACGCTGTGCGAACATCGTACACCCGATCGCTTAGAAAAGTCATAGCACACCTCTCCTCAATAAGCCGGTCGATTTAACACCTCATTCGTGGGTCTACGTCAAAAACTGCGAGACGAGTTACGCGCCAAAGTTTTGTTCAGGTGAATAGTAATTACAATACTAGAATGTACATTTCCTGAAGAAAATGTGAATGGTGCTTGCAGTGGCAAAAATCGGCACCGGTTGCTAGGGTGCTGTAATTGGTTGCTAGGGCGTGGCTATGAAGTTGCTGTGCCACTACTTATTGGCTGGCCGAATCAAAAGAGCCTAGCCCCAAGTCTCTACGAACTTCTGATCCAAAGATATGATCTCACAGATTTGGACCCCATGTTAAGTCTATGGGAGTTTTTTCAGCCGTTTTTTTTGTACGCTGTGCGAACATCGTACACCCGATCGCTTAGAAAAGTCATAGCACACCTCTCCTCAATAAGCCGGTCGATTTGACACCTCATTTGTGGGTCTACGACAAACGGTGCGGGACGAGTTACGCGCCAAAGTTTTGTTGAGGTGAATAGTAATTACAATACTAGAATGTACATTTCCTGAAGAAAATGTGAATGGTGCTTGCAGTGGCAAAATTCGGCCCCGGTTGCTAGGGTGCTGTAATTGGTTGCTAGGGTGCGTGGCTATGAAGTTGCTGTGTCACTACTTATTGGCTGGCCGAATCAAAAGAGTCCCTATGACCTTCTGATCCAAAGATATGATCTCACAGATTTTGACCCAATGTTAAGTCTATGGGAGTTTTTTCAGCCGTTTTTTCGTACGCTGTGCGAACATCGTACACCCGATCGCTTAGAAAAGTCATAGCACACCTCTCCTCAATAAGCCGGTCGATTTGACACCTCATTTGTGGGTCTAGGACAAACGCTGCGGGAGGAGTAGCACACAGAAATAAAAGTGGAAGAAAATGAGTGTCTGTGTCTGAGAGAGAAAGGCTTTTAAGGGCCTGCGTGTGTGAGTGTGTGTGAGAAAGTGACAGTTGAAATTCAAATTTCTGAAGATTCCGCCATTGAAAGTCAATGGGACTTTTTTGGCCGCTTTTTCGCCCCCCTGTGCGAACATCGTTGGTCCGATCGCTTATAAAAATCATAACACATATCTCCTCAATGAGCCGGTCGATTTGAAACCTCATTCGTGGGTCTACGACAAACTGTGCGGGACGAGTTACGCGCCAAAGTTTTGTTCAGGTGAATAGTAATTACAATACTAGAATGTACATTTCCTGAAGAAAATGTGAATGGTGCTTGCAGTGGCAAAAATCGGCACCGGTTGCTAGGGTGCTGTAATTGGTTGCTAGGGCGTGGCTATGAAGTTGCTGTGCCACTACTTATTGGCTGGCCGAATCAAAAGAGCCCAGCCCCAAGTCTCTATGACCTTCTGATCCAAAGATATGATCTCACAGATTTTGACCCAATGTTAAGTCTATGGGAGTTTTTTCAGCCATTTTTTTCGTACGCTGTGCGAACATCGTACACCCGATCGCTTAGAAAAGTCATAGCACACCTCTCCTCAATAAGCCGGTCGATTTGACACCTCATTTGTGGGTCTAGGACAAACGGTGCGGGACGAGTTACGCGCCAAAGTTTTGTTGAGGTGAATAGTAATTACAATACTAGAATGTACATTTCCTGAAGAAAATGTGAATGGTGCTTGCAGTGGCAAAATTCGGCACCGGTTGCTAGGGTGCTGTAATTGGTTGCTAGGGCGTGGCTATGAAGATGCTGTGTCAATACTTATTGGCTGGCCGAATCAAAAGAGTCCCTATGACCTTCTGATCCAAAGATATGATCTCACAGATTTTGACCCAATGTTAAGTCTATGGGAGTTTTTTCAGCCGTTTTTTCGTACGCTGTGCGAACATCGTACACCCGATCACTTAGAAAAGTCATAGCACACCTCTCCTCAATAAGCCGGTCGATTTGACACCTCATTTGTGGGTCTAGGACAAACGCTGCGGGAGGAGTAGCACACAGAAATAAAAGTGGAAGAAAATGAGTGTCTGTGTCTGAGAGAGAAAGGCTTTTAAGGGCCTGCGTGTGTGAGTGTGTGTGAGAAAGTGACAGTTGAAATTCAAATTTCTGAAGATTCCGCCATTGAAAGTCAATGGGACTTTTTGGCCGCTTTTTCGCCCCCTGTGCAAACATCGTTGGTCCGATCGCTTATAAAAATCATAACACATATCTCCTCAATGAGCCGGTCGATTTGACACCTCATTCGTGGGTCTACGACAAACTGTGCGGGACGAGTTACGCGCCAAAGTTTTGTTCAGGTGAATAGTAATTACAATACTAGAATGTACATTTCCTGAAGAAAATGTGAATGGTGCTTGCAGTGGCAAAATTCGGCACCGGTTGCTAGGGTGCTGTAATTGGTTGCTAGGACGTGGCTATGAAGTTGCTGTGTCACTACTTATTGGCTGGCCGAATCAAAAGAGCCCAGCCCCAAGTCTCTACGAACTTCTAAACTAAAGATATGATCTCACAGATTTGGCCCCCATGTTAAGTCTATGGGAGTTTTTTCAGCCGTTTTTTCGTACGCTCTGCGAACATCGTACACCCGATCACTTAGAAAAGTCATAGCACACCTCTCCTCAATAAGCCGGTCGATTTGACACCTCATTCATGGGTCTACGACAAACGGTGCGGGACGAGTTATGCGCCAAAGTTTTGTTCAGGTGAATAGTAATTACAATACTAGAATGTACATTTCCTGAAGAAAATGTGAATGGTGCTTGCAGTGGCAAAATTCGACCCCGGTTGCTAGGGTGCTGTAATTGGTTGCTAGGGCGTGGCTATGAAGTTGCTGTGTCACTACTTATTGGCTGGCCGAATCAAAAGAGCCCAGCCCCAAGTCTCTATGACCTTCTAAACCAAAGATATGACCTCACAGATTTGGCCCCCATGTTAAGTCTATGGGAGATTTTTCAGCCGTTTTTTCATACGCTTTGCGAACATCGTACACCTGATCGCTTAAAGTCATAGCACACCTCTCCTCAATAAGCCGGTCGATTTGACACCTCATTCGTGGGTCTACGTCAAACGGTGCGGGACGAGTTACGCGCCAAAGTTTTGTTCAGGTGAATAGTAATTACAATACTAGAATGTACATTTCCTGAAGAAAATGTGAATGGTGCTTGCAGTGGCAAAATTCGGCACCGGTTGCTAGGGTGCTGTAATTGGTTGCTAGGGTGTGGCTATGAAGTTGCTGTGTCACTAATTATTGGCTGGCCGAATCAAAAGAGCCCAGCCCCAAGTCTCTATGAACTTCTGATCCAAAGATATGATCTCACAGATTTTGACCCAATGTTAAGTCTATGGGAGTTTTTTCAGACGTTTTTTCGTACACTGTGCGAACATCGTACACCTGATCGCTTAGAAAAGTCATAGCACACCTCTCCTCAATAAGCCGGTCGATTTGACACCTCATTCGTGGGTCTGTGACAAACGATGCGGGACGAGTTACGCGCCAAAGTTTTGTCTAGGTGAATAGTAATTACAATACTAGAATGTACATTTCCTGAAGAAAATGTGAATGGTGCTTGCAGTGGCAAAATTCGGCACCGGTTGCTAGGGTGCTGTAATTGGTTGCTAGGGCATGGCTATGAACTACTTATTGGCTGCTTGACAGGTCGAGTAAAAAGAGCCCAGCCCCAAGTCTCTAAATTCTTCTGATCCAAAGATATGATATCTTAGATTTTGTCCCAATGTTAAGTCTATGGGAGTTTTTTCAGCCATTTTTTTCGTACACTGTCTGAACATCGTACACCCGATCGCTGAGAAAAGTCATAGCACACTTCTCCTCAATAAGCCGGTCGATTTGACACCTCATTTGTGGGTCTACAACAAAAGGTGCGGGACGAGTTACGCGCCAAAGTTTTGTTCAGGTGAATAGTAATTACAATACTAGAATGTACATTTCCTAAAGAAAATGTGAATGGTGCTTGCAGTGGCAAAACACCGGACTCGGTTGCTAGGGTGCTGTAATTGGTTGCTAGGGCATGGCTATGAAGTTGCTGTGTCACTATTTATTGGCTGGCCGAATCAAAAGAGCCCAGCCCCAAGTCTCTACGAACTTCTGATCCAAAGATATGATCTCACAGATTTGGACCCCATGTTAAGGCTATGGGAGTTTTTTCAGCCATTTTTTTCGTACGCTGTGCGAACATCGTACACCCGATCGCTTAGAAAAGTCATAGCACACCTCTCCTCAATAAGCCGGTCGATTTGACACCTCATTTGTGGGTCTAGGACAAACGGTGCGGGACGAGTTACGCGCCAAAGTTTTGTTCAGGTGAATAGTAATTACAATACTAGAATGTACATTTCCTGAAGAAAATGTGAATGGTGCTTGCAGTGGCAAAATTCGCCACTCGGTTGCTAGGGTGCTGTAATTGGTTGCTAGGGTGTGGCCATGAAGTTGCTGTGTCACTACTTATTGGCTGGCCGAATCAAAAGAGCCCAGCCCCAAGTCTCTATGACCTTCTGATCCAAAGATATGATCTCACAGATTTTGACCCAATGTTAAGTCTATGGGAGTTTTTTCAGCCGTTTTTTCGTACGCTGTGCGAACATCGTACACCCGATCGCTTAGAAAAGTCATAGCACACCTCTCCACAATAAGCCGGTCGATTTGACACCTCATTTCTGGGTCTACGACAAACGGTGCGGGACGAGTTACGCGCCAAAGTTTTGTTCAGGTGAATAGTAATTACAATACTAGAATGTACATTTCCTAAAGAAAATGTGAATGGTGCTTGCAGTGGCAAAACACCGGACTCGGTTGCTAGGGTGCTGTAATTGGTTGCTAGGGCATGGCTATGAAGTTGCTGTGTCACTACTTATTGGCTGGCCGAATCAAAAGAGCCCAGCCCCAAGTCTCTACGAACTTCTGATCCAAAGATATGATCTCACAGATTTGGACCCCATGTTAAGGCTATGGGAGTTTTTTCAGCCATTTTTTTCGTACGCTGTGCGAACATCGTACACCCGATCGCTTAGAAAAGTCATAGCACACCTCTCCTCAATAAGCCGGTCGATTTGACACCTCATTTGTGGGTCTAGGACAAACGGTGCGGGACGAGTTACGCGCCAAAGTTTTGTTGAGGTGAATAGTAATTACAATACTAGAATGTACATTTCCTGAAGAAAATGTGAATGGTGCTTGCAGTGGCAAAATTCGGCACCGGTTGCTAGGGTGCTGTAATTGGTTGCTAGGGCGTGGCTATGAAGATGCTGTGTCAATACTTATTGGCTGGCCGAATCAAAAGAGTCCCTATGACCTTCTGATCCAAAGATATGATCTCACAGATTTTGACCCAATGTTAAGTCTATGGGAGTTTTTTCAGCCGTTTTTTCGTACGCTGTGCGAACATCGTACACCCGATCACTTAGAAAAGTCATAGCACACCTCTCCTCAATAAGCCGGTCGATTTGACACCTCATTTGTGGGTCTAGGACAAACGCTGCGGGAGGAGTAGCACACAGAAATAAAAGTGGAAGAAAATGAGTGTCTGTGTCTGAGAGAGAAAGGCTTTTAAGGGCCTGCGTGTGTGAGTGTGTGTGAGAAAGTGACAGTTGAAATTCAAATTTCTGAAGATTCCGCCATTGAAAGTCAATGGGACTTTTTTGGCCGCTTTTTCGCACGCTGTGCAAACATCGTTGGTCCGATCGCTTATAAAAATCATAACACATATCTCCTCAATGAGCCGGTCGATTTGACACCTCATTCGTGGGTCTACGACAAACTGTGCGGGACGAGTTACGCGCCAAAGTTTTGTTCAGGTGAATAGTAATTACAATACTAGAATGTACATTTCCTGAAGAAAATGTGAATGGTGCTTGCAGTGGCAAAATTCGGCACCGGTTGCTAGGGTGCTGTAATTGGTTGCTAGGACGTGGCTATGAAGTTGCTGTGTCACTACTTATTGGCTGGCCGAATCAAAAGAGCCCAGCCCCAAGTCTCTACGAACTTCTAAACTAAAGATATGATCTCACAGATTTGGCCCCCATGTTAAGTCTATGGGAGTTTTTTCAGCCGTTTTTTCGTACGCTCTGCGAACATCGTACACCCGATCACTTAGAAAAGTCATAGCACACCTCTCCTCAATAAGCCGGTCGATTTGACACCTCATTCATGGGTCTACGACAAACGGTGCGGGACGAGTTATGCGCCAAAGTTTTGTTCAGGTGAATAGTAATTACAATACTAGAATGTACATTTCCTGAAGAAAATGTGAATGGTGCTTGCAGTGGCAAAATTCGACCCCGGTTGCTAGGGTGCTGTAATTGGTTGCTAGGGCGTGGCTATGAAGTTGCTGTGTCACTACTTATTGGCTGGCCGAATCAAAAGAGCCCAGCCCCAAGTCTCTATGACCTTCTAAACCAAAGATATGACCTCACAGATTTGGCCCCCATGTTAAGTCTATGGGAGATTTTTCAGCCGTTTTTTCATACGCTTTGCGAACATCGTACACCTGATCGCTTAAAGTCATAGCACACCTCTCCTCAATAAGCCGGTCGATTTGACACCTCATTCGTGGGTCTACGTCAAACGGTGCGGGACGAGTTACGCGCCAAAGTTTTGTTCAGGTGAATAGTAATTACAATACTAGAATGTACATTTCCTGAAGAAAATGTGAATGGTGCTTGCAGTGGCAAAATTCGGCACCGGTTGCTAGGGTGCTGTAATTGGTTGCTAGGGTGTGGCTATGAAGTTGCTGTGTCACTAATTATTGGCTGGCCGAATCAAAAGAGCCCAGCCCCAAGTCTCTATGAACTTCTGATCCAAAGATATGATCTCACAGATTTTGACCCAATGTTAAGTCTATGGGAGTTTTTTCAGACGTTTTTTTCGTACACTGTGCGAACATCGTACACCTGATCGCTTAGAAAAGTCATAGCACACCTCTCCTCAATAAGCCGGTCGATTTGACACCTCATTCGTGGGTCTGTGACAAACGATGCGGGACGAGTTACGCGCCAAAGTTTTGTCTAGGTGAATAGTAATTACAATACTAGAATGTACATTTCCTGAAGAAAATGTGAATGGTGCTTGCAGTGGCAAAATTCGGCACCGGTTGCTAGGGTGCTGTAATTGGTTGCTAGGGCATGGCTATGAACTACTTATTGGCTGCTTGACAGGTCGAGTAAAAAGAGCCCAGCCCCAAGTCTCTAAATTCTTCTGATCCAAAGATATGATATCTTAGATTTTGTCCCAATGTTAAGTCTATGGGAGTTTTTTCAGCCATTTTTTTCGTACACTGTCTGAACATCGTACACCCGATCGCTGAGAAAAGTCATAGCACACTTCTCCTCAATAAGCCGGTCGATTTGACACCTCATTTGTGGGTCTACAACAAAAGGTGCGGGACGAGTTACGCGCCAAAGTTTTGTTCAGGTGAATAGTAATTACAATACTAGAATGTACATTTCCTAAAGAAAATGTGAATGGTGCTTGCAGTGGCAAAACACCGGACTCGGTTGCTAGGGTGCTGTAATTGGTTGCTAGGGCATGGCTATGAAGTTGCTGTGTCACTATTTATTGGCTGGCCGAATCAAAAGAGCCCAGCCCCAAGTCTCTACGAACTTCTGATCCAAAGATATGATCTCACAGATTTGGACCCCATGTTAAGGCTATGGGAGTTTTTTCAGCCATTTTTTTCGTACGCTGTGCGAACATCGTACACCCGATCGCTTAGAAAAGTCATAGCACACCTCTCCTCAATAAGCCGGTCGATTTGACACCTCATTTGTGGGTCTAGGACAAACGGTGCGGGACGAGTTACGCGCCAAAGTTTTGTTCAGGTGAATAGTAATTACAATACTAGAATGTACATTTCCTGAAGAAAATGTGAATGGTGCTTGCAGTGGCAAAATTCGCCACTCGGTTGCTAGGGTGCTGTAATTGGTTGCTAGGGTGTGGCCATGAAGTTGCTGTGTCACTACTTATTGGCTGGCCGAATCAAAAGAGCCCAGCCCCAAGTCTCTATGACCTTCTGATCCAAAGATATGATCTCACAGATTTTGACCCAATGTTAAGTCTATGGGAGTTTTTTCAGCCGTTTTTTCGTACGCTGTGCGAACATCGTACACCCGATCGCTTAGAAAAGTCATAGCACACCTCTCCACAATAAGCCGGTCGATTTGACACCTCATTTCTGGGTCTACGACAAACGGTGCGGGACGAGTTACGCGCCAAAGTTTTGTTCAGGTGAATAGTAATTACAATACTAGAATGTACATTTCCTAAAGAAAATGTGAATGGTGCTTGCAGTGGCAAAACACCGGACTCGGTTGCTAGGGTGCTGTAATTGGTTGCTAGGGCATGGCTATGAAGTTGCTGTGTCACTACTTATTGGCTGGCCGAATCAAAAGAGCCCAGCCCCAAGTCTCTACGAACTTCTGATCCAAAGATATGATCTCACAGATTTGGACCCCATGTTAAGGCTATGGGAGTTTTTTCAGCCATTTTTTTCGTACGCTGTGCGAACATCGTACACCCGATCGCTTAGAAAAGTCATAGCACACCTCTCCTCAATAAGCCGGTCGATTTGACACCTCATTTGTGGGTCTAGGACAAACGGTGCGGGACGAGTTACGCGCCAAAGTTTTGTTCAGGTGAATAGTAATTACAATACTAGAATGTACATTTCCTGAAGAAAATGTGAATGGTGCTTGCAGTGGCAAAATTCGGCACTCGGTTGCTAGGGTGCTGTAATTGGTTGATAGGGCGTGGCCATGAAGTCACTACTTATTGGTGGCTTGATAGGCCGAGTCAAAAGAGCCCAGCACCAAGTCTCTATGACCTTATAAACCAAAGATATGATCTCACAGATTTGGCCCCCATGTTAAGTCTATGGGAGTTTTTTCAGCCATTTTTTCGTACGCTGTGCGAACATCGTACACCTGATTGCTTAGAAAAGTCATAGCACACCTCTCCTCAATAAGCCGGTCGATTTGACACCTCATTCGTGGATCTACGTCAAAAACTGCGAGACGAGTCACGCGCCAAAGTTTTGTTCAGGTGAATAGTAATTACAATACTAGAATGTACATTTCCTGAAGAAAATGTGAATGGTGCTTGCAGTGGCAAAACTATGCTAACATAATTACCGTCCTGCTAGGATGTTTTTAGCAAGATGCTAACATGATTAGCATGTTGCAACCATGATGCTAACACCCTTAGCATGCTGCTAACATGTTTTAAACAATATGCTAATCATGTTAGCATAATGCTAGCAACATGCTAACATGATTAGCATGGTTTTAACAAGATGATAACATGATTAGCATGTTTGCTAGCATGATGCTAACATGATTAGCATGTTTGCTAGCATGATGCTAACATGATTAGCATGCTACTAACATGATGCTAACACAATTAGCATGTTACCAGCATGATGCTAACACATTTTTACTAGTTTGTGTCATGTTTAAACCCTAAGCTAATCACTATTAGCATGTAGCTATTCACTGCTAGCATGTGTAGCATGTTGGAAGTCCAGTTTGCTAGCATTAGTCAAAAGAGCCATCCGCCATGTCTCTATGATGCTCTGATGCTCTGATGCAGAGATATAGATCTTGCAAAACGGTTGCTAGGGTACTCTGTTTGGTTGCTAGGGAGTGGCTTGGCAGCTGCCAGTAATGATAAACCAAAGGCTGCTTGCCAGTATGAATGATATAAACCAACCCCCATGCCTCTATGATATTCAGATTTGAAGATATCCCTCTTTGCTTTGGGTTGCTAGGGTGCTCTAAATGGTTGCTAGGGCGTGGCTATGAAGTGTTTCAGGTGATTCGTGATTGGCCGTTTGCTGCCCCGAGTCAAATGAGCCCACCCTCATGTTTCTATGACACTCCTATCCAAAGATATTCATTTGATCTTTTTCAATGGAAGTCTATGGAACTTGTTGCTATGGTGCTCTATATGGTTGCTAGGGCGTGGCTTGATAGCTTCACAATGAACCTGAGACACTGATTGGTTGCCTGAGTAAAATGAGCCCACCCCCTTGTCTTTAAGACATTGTGATCCAGAGTTATGTTCAATACAAAATCCCTATGTAATTTCCCATAGTAGGAAAAACACAGTACTTCCTGGTTCATGGGCACGGCTTCACCATAGTATGTCTATGGGGCAACTTTGGGCAGCTCTTGCGCCCCAAGGGTACAACTTACACCCCATTTTGAGGTATGGTCTGAGAGAGCCTATCAGGCTCTTCAAACGTGGTAACCCACATGTTTCTATGAAATTCTCGTTAGGAGCTATTACTCATCAAAGTTTGTCCCAATGCAAAGTCTATGGGATTTTTTTCGCTACTTTTTCGCACGCCGGACGAACATCGTACACCCGATCGCTTATAAAAGTCATAGCACACCTGTCCTCAATGAGCCGGTCGATTTGACACCTCATTCATGGGTCTATGACAAAAACTGCGGGAGGAGTAGCGCGCAGAAATTGTGTCCAGAAGAAGAAGAAGAAGAATAATAAGTATGCAGAAGAATAAGAATGGAGCTTTGCCTTTGGCAAGCACCATTAACTAGAATGTACATTTCCTGAAGAAAATGTGAATGGTGCTTGCAGTGGCAAAATTCGCCACTCGGTTGCTAGGGTGCTGTAATTGGTTGCTAGGGTGTGGCCATGAAGTTGCTGTGTCACTACTTATTGGCTGGCCGAATCAAAAGAGCCCAGCCCCAAGTCTCTATGACCTTCTGATCCAAAGATATGATCTCACAGATTTTGACCCAATGTTAAGTCTATGGGAGTTTTTTCAGCCGTTTTTTCGTACGCTGTGCGAACATCGTACACCCGATCGCTTAGAAAAGTCATAGCACACCTCTCCACAATAAGCCGGTCGATTTGACACCTCATTTCTGGGTCTACGACAAACGGTGCGGGACGAGTTACGCGCCAAAGTTTTGTTCAGGTGAATAGTAATTACAATACTAGAATGTACATTTCCTAAAGAAAATGTGAATGGTGCTTGCAGTGGCAAAACACCGGACTCGGTTGCTAGGGTGCTGTAATTGGTTGCTAGGGCATGGCTATGAAGTTGCTGTGTCACTACTTATTGGCTGGCCGAATCAAAAGAGCCCAGCCCCAAGTCTCTACGAACTTCTGATCCAAAGATATGATCTCACAGATTTGGACCCCATGTTAAGGCTATGGGAGTTTTTTCAGCCATTTTTTTCGTACGCTGTGCGAACATCGTACACCCGATCGCTTAGAAAAGTCATAGCACACCTCTCCTCAATAAGCCGGTCGATTTGACACCTCATTTGTGGGTCTAGGACAAACGGTGCGGGACGAGTTACGCGCCAAAGTTTTGTTCAGGTGAATAGTAATTACAATACTAGAATGTACATTTCCTGAAGAAAATGTGAATGGTGCTTGCAGTGGCAAAATTCGGCACTCGGTTGCTAGGGTGCTGTAATTGGTTGATAGGGCGTGGCCATGAAGTCACTACTTATTGGTGGCTTGATAGGCCGAGTCAAAAGAGCCCAGCACCAAGTCTCTATGACCTTATAAACCAAAGATATGATCTCACAGATTTGGCCCCCATGTTAAGTCTATGGGAGTTTTTTCAGCCATTTTTTCGTACGCTGTGCGAACATCGTACACCTGATTGCTTAGAAAAGTCATAGCACACCTCTCCTCAATAAGCCGGTCGATTTGACACCTCATTCGTGGATCTACGTCAAAAACTGCGAGACGAGTCACGCGCCAAAGTTTTGTTCAGGTGAATAGTAATTACAATACTAGAATGTACATTTCCTGAAGAAAATGTGAATGGTGCTTGCAGTGGCAAAACTATGCTAACATAATTACCGTCCTGCTAGGATGTTTTTAGCAAGATGCTAACATGATTAGCATGTTGCAACCATGATGCTAACACCCTTAGCATGCTGCTAACATGTTTTAAACAATATGCTAATCATGTTAGCATAATGCTAGCAACATGCTAACATGATTAGCATGGTTTTAACAAGATGATAACATGATTAGCATGTTTGCTAGCATGATGCTAACATGATTAGCATGTTTGCTCGCATGATGCTAACATGATTAGCATGCTACTAACATGATGCTAACACAATTAGCATGTTACCAGCATGATGCTAACACATTTTTACTAGTTTGTGTCATGTTTAAACCCTAAGCTAATCACTATTAGCATGTAGCTATTCACTGCTAGCATGTGTAGCATGTTGGAAGTCCAGTTTGCTAGCATTAGTCAAAAGAGCCATCCGCCATGTCTCTATGATGCTCTGATGCTCTGATGCAGAGATATAGATCTTGCAAAACGGTTGCTAGGGTACTCTGTTTGGTTGCTAGGGAGTGGCTTGGCAGCTGCCAGTAATGATAAACCAAAGGCTGCTTGCCAGTATGAATGATATAAACCAACCCCCATGCCTCTATGATATTCAGATTTGAAGATATCCCTCTTTGCTTTGGGTTGCTAGGGTGCTCTAAATGGTTGCTAGGGCGTGGCTATGAAGTGTTTCAGGTGATTCGTGATTGGCCGTTTGCTGCCCCGAGTCAAATGAGCCCACCCTCATGTTTCTATGACACTCCTATCCAAAGATATTCATTTGATCTTTTTCAATGGAAGTCTATGGAACTTGTTGCTATGGTGCTCTATATGGTTGCTAGGGCGTAGCTTGATAGCTTCACAATGAACCTGAGACACTGATTGGTTGCCTGAGTAAAATGAGCCCACCCCCTTGTCTTTAAGACATTGTGATCCAGAGTTATGTTCAATACAAAATCCCTATGTAATTTCCCATAGTAGGAAAAACACAGTACTTCCTGGTTCATGGGCACGGCTTCACCATAGTATGTCTATGGGGCAACTTTGGGCAGCTCTTGCGCCCCAAGGGTACAACTTACACCCCATTTTGAGGTATGGTCTGAGAGAGCCTATCAGGCTCTTCAAACGTGGTAACCCACATGTTTCTATGAAATTCTCGTTAGGAGCTATTACTCATCAAAGTTTGTCCCAATGCAAAGTCTATGGGATTTTTTTCGCTACTTTTTCGCACGCCGGACGAACATCGTACACCCGATCGCTTATAAAAGTCATAGCACACCTGTCCTCAATGAGCCGGTCGATTTGACACCTCATTCATGGGTCTATGACAAAAACTGCGGGAGGAGTAGCGCGCAGAAATTGTGTCCAGAAGAAGAAGAAGAAGAATAATAAGTATGCAGAAGAATAAGAATGGAGCTTTGCCTTTGGCAAGCACCATTAACTAGAATGTACATTTCCTGAAGAAAATGTGAATGGTGCTTGCAGTGGCAAAATCGCCACTCGGTTGCTAGGCGGTTGCTAAGGAACTTGGGGTGGTTGCTAAGGTGTTGCTAGGCGGTTGCTAAGGTACTTGGGGTGGTTGCTAAGGTGTTGCTAGGCAGTTGTTAAGGTACCTGGAGTGGTCACTACTGTGTTGCTAGGCGGTTGCTAGGGTGTTCTGGGCGGTTGCTATGGTAACCAGGGTGGTTGCTATGGTGTCACTAGGTGGTTGGTAGTTGGCACAGATAGTTACTATGGAGTTTCTATAGAGTTCTTAGCATGTTCTCAGCCCACTTTAGCACTTAGCTAATCACTATTAGCATGTAGCTATTAACTGCTAGCATGTGTAGCATGTTGCAAGTACAGTTTGCTAGCATGAGTCAAAAAAGCCAACCCCCATGTCTCTACGATGTTCTGATGCAGAGATATAGGCATCGCTAAATGGTTGCTAGGGTACTCTGTTTGGTTGCTAGGGAGTGGCTTGGCAGTGGCTTGGCAGTTGCCAATGATGATACTCCAAAGGCTGCTTGACAATATAAACCAACCCCCATGTCTTTATGATGTTCTGATGCAGAGATATGGATCTTGAAAAACGGTTGCTAGGGTAATCTGGTTGGCTGCTAGGGAGTGGCCTGGTAGCTACCAATGATGATACTCCAAAGGCTGCTTGACAATATAAACCAACCCCCATGTCTTTACGATGTTCTGATGCAGAGATATAGATCTTGCTAAACGGTTGCTAGGGTACTCTGTTTGGTTGCTAGGGAGTGGCTTGGCAGCTGCCAGTAATGATAAACCAAAGGCTGCTTGCCAGTATGAATGCTATAAACCAACCCCCATTCCTCTATGATGTTCAGATTTGAAGATATCCCCTCTATGCTTTGGGTTGCTAGGGTGCTCTGAATGGTTGCTAGGGCGTGGCTATGATGTCTTGAAGGTGATTCGTGATTGGCCGTTTGCTGCCCCGAGTCAAATGAGCCCACCCTCATGTTTCTATGACACTCCTATCCAAAGATATTCATTTGATCTTTTTCAATGGAAGTCTATGGAACTTGTTGCTATGGTGCTCTATATGGTTGCTAGGGCGTGGCTTGATAGCTTCACAATGATCCTGAGAGACTGATTGGTTGCCTGAGTAATATGAGCCCACCCCCTTGTCTCTATGACATTGTGATCCAGAGTTATGTTCAATACAAAATCCCTATGTAATTTCCCATAGTAGGAAAAACACAGTACTTCCTGGTTCATGGGCACGGCTTCACCATAGTATGTCTATGGGGCAACTTTGGGCAGCTCTTGCGCCCCAGGGGTACAACTTACACCCCATTTTGAGGTATGGTCTGAGAGAGCCTATCAGGCTCTTCAAACCTGGTAACCCACATGTTTCTATGAAATTCTCGTTAGGAGCTATTACTCGTCAAAGTTTGTCCCAATGCAAAGTCTATGGGATTTTTTTCGCTACTTTTTCGCCCGCCGGACGAACATCGTACACCCGATCGCTTATAAAAGTCATAGCACACCTCTCCTCAATGAGCCGGTCGATTTGACACCTCATTCATGGGTCTAGGACAAAAACTGCGGGAGGAGTAGCGCGCAGAAAAAAAGTGGAAGAAAATGAGTGTCTGTGTCTGAGAGAGAAAGGCTTCTAAGGGCCTGCGTGTGTGAGTGTGTGTGAGAAAGTGACAGTTGAAATTCAAATTTCTGAAGATTCCGCCATTGAAAGTCAATGGGACTTTTTTGGCCGCTTTTTCGCCCCCTGTGCGAACATCATTGGTCCGATCGCTTAAAAAAAAATAGCACACCTCTCCTCAATAAGCCGGTCGATTTGACACCTCATTCATGGGTCTAGGACAAACGCTGTGGGAGAAATAGCGCGCAGAATTAAAAGTGGAAGAAAATGAGTGTCTGTGTCTGAGAGACAAAGGCTTCTAAGGGCCTGCGTGTGTGAGTGTGTGTGAGAAAGTGACAGTTGAGAGAGACGGAATGTTCGTGAATTTGAATTTTTCAATGTAAGTCAATGGGACTTTTTTGGCCGCTTTTTCGTCCGCTGTGCGAACATCGTTGGTCCGATCGCTTATAAAAGTCATAGCACACCTCTCCTCAATGAGCCGGTCGATTTGACACCTCATTCATGAGTCTAGGACAAAAACTGCGGGAGGAGTAGCGCGCCAAACTTTTGTGTGGAATAATAATAATAATAATAATAATAATAACTAGAATGTACATTTCCTGAAGAAAATGTGAATGGTGCTTGCAGTGGCAAAATTCGCCACTCGGTTGCTAGGGTGCTGTAATTGGTTGCTAGGGTGTGGCCATGAAGTTGCTGTGTCACTACTTATTGGCTGGCCGAATCAAAAGAGCCCAGCCCCAAGTCTCTATGACCTTCTGATCCAAAGATATGATCTCACAGATTTTGACCCAATGTTAAGTCTATGGGAGTTTTTTCAGCCGTTTTTTCGTACGCTGTGCGAACATCGTACACCCGATCGCTTAGAAAAGTCATAGCACACCTCTCCACAATAAGCCGGTCGATTTGACACCTCATTTCTGGGTCTACGACAAACGGTGCGGGACGAGTTACGCGCCAAAGTTTTGTTCAGGTGAATAGTAATTACAATACTAGAATGTACATTTCCTGAAGAAAATGTGAATGGTGCTTGCAGTGGCAAAATTCGCCACTCGGTTGCTAGGGTGCTGTAATTGGTTGCTAGGGTGTGGCCATGAAGTTGCTGTGTCACTACTTATTGGCTGGCCGAATCAAAAGAGCCCAGCCCCAAGTCTCTATGACCTTCTGATCCAAAGATATGATCTCACAGATTTTGACCCAATGTTAAGTCTATGGGAGTTTTTTCAGCCGTTTTTTCGTACGCTGTGCGAACATCGTACACCCGATCGCTTAGAAAAGTCATAGCACACCTCTCCACAATAAGCCGGTCGATTTGACACCTCATTTCTGGGTCTACGACAAACGGTGCGGGACGAGTTACGCGCCAAAGTTTTGTTCAGGTGAATAGTAATTACAATACTAGAATGTACATTTCCTAAAGAAAATGTGAATGGTGCTTGCAGTGGCAAAACACCGGACTCGGTTGCTAGGGTGCTGTAATTGGTTGCTAGGGCATGGCTATGAAGTTGCTGTGTCACTACTTATTGGCTGGCCGAATCAAAAGAGCCCAGCCCCAAGTCTCTACGAACTTCTGATCCAAAGATATGATCTCACAGATTTGGACCCCATGTTAAGGCTATGGGAGTTTTTTCAGCCATTTTTTTCGTACGCTGTGCGAACATCGTACACCCGATCGCTTAGAAAAGTCATAGCACACCTCTCCTCAATAAGCCGGTCGATTTGACACCTCATTTGTGGGTCTAGGACAAACGGTGCGGGACGAGTTACGCGCCAAAGTTTTGTTCAGGTGAATAGTAATTACAATACTAGAATGTACATTTCCTGAAGAAAATGTGAATGGTGCTTGCAGTGGCAAAATTCGGCACTCGGTTGCTAGGGTGCTGTAATTGGTTGATAGGGCGTGGCCATGAAGTCACTACTTATTGGTGGCTTGATAGGCCGAGTCAAAAGAGCCCAGCACCAAGTCTCTATGACCTTATAAACCAAAGATATGATCTCACAGATTTGGCCCCCATGTTAAGTCTATGGGAGTTTTTTCAGCCATTTTTTCGTACGCTGTGCGAACATCGTACACCTGATTGCTTAGAAAAGTCATAGCACACCTCTCCTCAATAAGCCGGTCGATTTGACACCTCATTCGTGGATCTACGTCAAAAACTGCGAGACGAGTCACGCGCCAAAGTTTTGTTCAGGTGAATAGTAATTACAATACTAGAATGTACATTTCCTGAAGAAAATGTGAATGGTGCTTGCAGTGGCAAAACTATGCTAACATAATTACCGTCCTGCTAGGATGTTTTTAGCAAGATGCTAACATGATTAGCATGTTGCAACCATGATGCTAACACCCTTAGCATGCTGCTAACATGTTTTAAACAATATGCTAATCATGTTAGCATAATGCTAGCAACATGCTAACATGATTAGCATGGTTTTAACAAGATGATAACATGATTAGCATGTTTGCTAGCATGATGCTAACATGATTAGCATGTTTGCTAGCATGATGCTAACATGATTAGCATGCTACTAACATGATGCTAACACAATTAGCATGTTACCAGCATGATGCTAACACATTTTTACTAGTTTGTGTCATGTTTAAACCCTAAGCTAATCACTATTAGCATGTAGCTATTCACTGCTAGCATGTGTAGCATGTTGGAAGTCCAGTTTGCTAGCATTAGTCAAAAGAGCCATCCGCCATGTCTCTATGATGCTCTGATGCTCTGATGCAGAGATATAGATCTTGCAAAACGGTTGCTAGGGTACTCTGTTTGGTTGCTAGGGAGTGGCTTGGCAGCTGCCAGTAATGATAAACCAAAGGCTGCTTGCCAGTATGAATGATATAAACCAACCCCCATGCCTCTATGATATTCAGATTTGAAGATATCCCTCTTTGCTTTGGGTTGCTAGGGTGCTCTAAATGGTTGCTAGGGCGTGGCTATGAAGTGTTTCAGGTGATTCGTGATTGGCCGTTTGCTGCCCCGAGTCAAATGAGCCCACCCTCATGTTTCTATGACACTCCTATCCAAAGATATTCATTTGATCTTTTTCAATGGAAGTCTATGGAACTTGTTGCTATGGTGCTCTATATGGTTGCTAGGGCGTGGCTTGATAGCTTCACAATGAACCTGAGACACTGATTGGTTGCCTGAGTAAAATGAGCCCACCCCCTTGTCTTTAAGACATTGTGATCCAGAGTTATGTTCAATACAAAATCCCTATGTAATTTCCCATAGTAGGAAAAACACAGTACTTCCTGGTTCATGGGCACGGCTTCACCATAGTATGTCTATGGGGCAACTTTGGGCAGCTCTTGCGCCCCAAGGGTACAACTTACACCCCATTTTGAGGTATGGTCTGAGAGAGCCTATCAGGCTCTTCAAACGTGGTAACCCACATGTTTCTATGAAATTCTCGTTAGGAGCTATTACTCATCAAAGTTTGTCCCAATGCAAAGTCTATGGGATTTTTTTCGCTACTTTTTCGCACGCCGGACGAACATCGTACACCCGATCGCTTATAAAAGTCATAGCACACCTGTCCTCAATGAGCCGGTCGATTTGACACCTCATTCATGGGTCTATGACAAAAACTGCGGGAGGAGTAGCGCGCAGAAATTGTGTCCAGAAGAAGAAGAAGAAGAATAATAAGTATGCAGAAGAATAAGAATGGAGCTTTGCCTTTGGCAAGCACCATTAACTAGAATGTACATTTCCTGAAGAAAATGTGAATGGTGCTTGCAGTGGCAAAATTCGCCACTCGGTTGCTAGGGTGCTGTAATTGGTTGCTAGGGTGTGGCCATGAAGTTGCTGTGTCACTACTTATTGGCTGGCCGAATCAAAAGAGCCCAGCCCCAAGTCTCTATGACCTTCTGATCCAAAGATATGATCTCACAGATTTTGACCCAATGTTAAGTCTATGGGAGTTTTTTCAGCCGTTTTTTCGTACGCTGTGCGAACATCGTACACCCGATCGCTTAGAAAAGTCATAGCACACCTCTCCACAATAAGCCGGTCGATTTGACACCTCATTTCTGGGTCTACGACAAACGGTGCGGGACGAGTTACGCGCCAAAGTTTTGTTCAGGTGAATAGTAATTACAATACTAGAATGTACATTTCCTAAAGAAAATGTGAATGGTGCTTGCAGTGGCAAAACACCGGACTCGGTTGCTAGGGTGCTGTAATTGGTTGCTAGGGCATGGCTATGAAGTTGCTGTGTCACTACTTATTGGCTGGCCGAATCAAAAGAGCCCAGCCCCAAGTCTCTACGAACTTCTGATCCAAAGATATGATCTCACAGATTTGGACCCCATGTTAAGGCTATGGGAGTTTTTTCAGCCATTTTTTTCGTACGCTGTGCGAACATCGTACACCCGATCGCTTAGAAAAGTCATAGCACACCTCTCCTCAATAAGCCGGTCGATTTGACACCTCATTTGTGGGTCTAGGACAAACGGTGCGGGACGAGTTACGCGCCAAAGTTTTGTTCAGGTGAATAGTAATTACAATACTAGAATGTACATTTCCTGAAGAAAATGTGAATGGTGCTTGCAGTGGCAAAATTCGGCACTCGGTTGCTAGGGTGCTGTAATTGGTTGATAGGGCGTGGCCATGAAGTCACTACTTATTGGTGGCTTGATAGGCCGAGTCAAAAGAGCCCAGCACCAAGTCTCTATGACCTTATAAACCAAAGATATGATCTCACAGATTTGGCCCCCATGTTAAGTCTATGGGAGTTTTTTCAGCCATTTTTTCGTACGCTGTGCGAACATCGTACACCTGATTGCTTAGAAAAGTCATAGCACACCTCTCCTCAATAAGCCGGTCGATTTGACACCTCATTCGTGGATCTACGTCAAAAACTGCGAGACGAGTCACGCGCCAAAGTTTTGTTCAGGTGAATAGTAATTACAATACTAGAATGTACATTTCCTGAAGAAAATGTGAATGGTGCTTGCAGTGGCAAAACTATGCTAACATAATTACCGTCCTGCTAGGATGTTTTTAGCAAGATGCTAACATGATTAGCATGTTGCAACCATGATGCTAACACCCTTAGCATGCTGCTAACATGTTTTAAACAATATGCTAATCATGTTAGCATAATGCTAGCAACATGCTAACATGATTAGCATGGTTTTAACAAGATGATAACATGATTAGCATGTTTGCTAGCATGATGCTAACATGATTAGCATGTTTGCTTGCATGATGCTAACATGATTAGCATGCTACTAACATGATGCTAACACAATTAGCATGTTACCAGCATGATGCTAACACATTTTTACTAGTTTGTGTCATGTTTAAACCCTAAGCTAATCACTATTAGCATGTAGCTATTCACTGCTAGCATGTGTAGCATGTTGGAAGTCCAGTTTGCTAGCATTAGTCAAAAGAGCCATCCGCCATGTCTCTATGATGCTCTGATGCTCTGATGCAGAGATATAGATCTTGCAAAACGGTTGCTAGGGTACTCTGTTTGGTTGCTAGGGAGTGGCTTGGCAGCTGCCAGTAATGATAAACCAAAGGCTGCTTGCCAGTATGAATGATATAAACCAACCCCCATGCCTCTATGATATTCAGATTTGAAGATATCCCTCTTTGCTTTGGGTTGCTAGGGTGCTCTAAATGGTTGCTAGGGCGTGGCTATGAAGTGTTTCAGGTGATTCGTGATTGGCCGTTTGCTGCCCCGAGTCAAATGAGCCCACCCTCATGTTTCTATGACACTCCTATCCAAAGATATTCATTTGATCTTTTTCAATGGAAGTCTATGGAACTTGTTGCTATGGTGCTCTATATGGTTGCTAGGGCGTAGCTTGATAGCTTCACAATGAACCTGAGACACTGATTGGTTGCCTGAGTAAAATGAGCCCACCCCCTTGTCTTTAAGACATTGTGATCCAGAGTTATGTTCAATACAAAATCCCTATGTAATTTCCCATAGTAGGAAAAACACAGTACTTCCTGGTTCATGGGCACGGCTTCACCATAGTATGTCTATGGGGCAACTTTGGGCAGCTCTTGCGCCCCAAGGGTACAACTTACACCCCATTTTGAGGTATGGTCTGAGAGAGCCTATCAGGCTCTTCAAACGTGGTAACCCACATGTTTCTATGAAATTCTCGTTAGGAGCTATTACTCATCAAAGTTTGTCCCAATGCAAAGTCTATGGGATTTTTTTCGCTACTTTTTCGCACGCCGGACGAACATCGTACACCCGATCGCTTATAAAAGTCATAGCACACCTGTCCTCAATGAGCCGGTCGATTTGACACCTCATTCATGGGTCTATGACAAAAACTGCGGGAGGAGTAGCGCGCAGAAATTGTGTCCAGAAGAAGAAGAAGAAGAATAATAAGTATGCAGAAGAATAAGAATGGAGCTTTGCCTTTGGCAAGCACCATTAACTAGAATGTACATTTCCTGAAGAAAATGTGAATGGTGCTTGCAGTGGCAAAATCGCCACTCGGTTGCTAGGCGGTTGCTAAGGAACTTGGGGTGGTTGCTAAGGTGTTGCTAGGCGGTTGCTAAGGTACTTGGGGTGGTTGCTAAGGTGTTGCTAGGCAGTTGTTAAGGTACCTGGAGTGGTCACTACTGTGTTGCTAGGCGGTTGCTAGGGTGTTCTGGGCGGTTGCTATGGTAACCAGGGTGGTTGCTATGGTGTCACTAGGTGGTTGGTAGTTGGCACAGATAGTTACTATGGAGTTTCTATAGAGTTCTTAGCATGTTCTCAGCCCACTTTAGCACTTAGCTAATCACTATTAGCATGTAGCTATTAACTGCTAGCATGTGTAGCATGTTGCAAGTACAGTTTGCTAGCATGAGTCAAAAAAGCCAACCCCCATGTCTCTACGATGTTCTGATGCAGAGATATAGGCATCGCTAAATGGTTGCTAGGGTACTCTGTTTGGTTGCTAGGGAGTGGCTTGGCAGTGGCTTGGCAGTTGCCAATGATGATACTCCAAAGGCTGCTTGACAATATAAACCAACCCCCATGTCTTTATGATGTTCTGATGCAGAGATATGGATCTTGAAAAACGGTTGCTAGGGTAATCTGGTTGGCTGCTAGGGAGTGGCCTGGTAGCTACCAATGATGATACTCCAAAGGCTGCTTGACAATATAAACCAACCCCCATGTCTTTACGATGTTCTGATGCAGAGATATAGATCTTGCTAAACGGTTGCTAGGGTACTCTGTTTGGTTGCTAGGGAGTGGCTTGGCAGCTGCCAGTAATGATAAACCAAAGGCTGCTTGCCAGTATGAATGCTATAAACCAACCCCCATTCCTCTATGATGTTCAGATTTGAAGATATCCCCTCTATGCTTTGGGTTGCTAGGGTGCTCTGAATGGTTGCTAGGGCGTGGCTATGATGTCTTGAAGGTGATTCGTGATTGGCCGTTTGCTGCCCCGAGTCAAATGAGCCCACCCTCATGTTTCTATGACACTCCTATCCAAAGATATTCATTTGATCTTTTTCAATGGAAGTCTATGGAACTTGTTGCTATGGTGCTCTATATGGTTGCTAGGGCGTGGCTTGATAGCTTCACAATGATCCTGAGAGACTGATTGGTTGCCTGAGTAATATGAGCCCACCCCCTTGTCTCTATGACATTGTGATCCAGAGTTATGTTCAATACAAAATCCCTATGTAATTTCCCATAGTAGGAAAAACACAGTACTTCCTGGTTCATGGGCACGGCTTCACCATAGTATGTCTATGGGGCAACTTTGGGCAGCTCTTGCGCCCCAGGGGTACAACTTACACCCCATTTTGAGGTATGGTCTGAGAGAGCCTATCAGGCTCTTCAAACCTGGTAACCCACATGTTTCTATGAAATTCTCGTTAGGAGCTATTACTCGTCAAAGTTTGTCCCAATGCAAAGTCTATGGGATTTTTTTCGCTACTTTTTCGCCCGCCGGACGAACATCGTACACCCGATCGCTTATAAAAGTCATAGCACACCTCTCCTCAATGAGCCGGTCGATTTGACACCTCATTCATGGGTCTAGGACAAAAACTGCGGGAGGAGTAGCGCGCAGAAAAAAAAGTGGAAGAAAATGAGTGTCTGTGTCTGAGAGAGAAAGGCTTCTAAGGGCCTGCGTGTGTGAGTGTGTGTGAGAAAGTGACAGTTGAAATTCAAATTTCTGAAGATTCCGCCATTGAAAGTCAATGGGACTTTTTTGGCCGCTTTTTCGCCCCCTGTGCGAACATCATTGGTCCGATCGCTTAAAAAAAAAATAGCACACCTCTCCTCAATAAGCCGGTCGATTTGACACCTCATTCATGGGTCTAGGACAAACGCTGTGGGAGAAATAGCGCGCAGAATTAAAAGTGGAAGAAAATGAGTGTCTGTGTCTGAGAGACAAAGGCTTCTAAGGGCCTGCGTGTGTGAGTGTGTGTGAGAAAGTGACAGTTGAGAGAGACGGAATGTTCGTGAATTTGAATTTTTCAATGTAAGTCAATGGGACTTTTTTGGCCGCTTTTTCGTCCGCTGTGCGAACATCGTTGGTCCGATCGCTTATAAAAGTCATAGCACACCTCTCCTCAATGAGCCGGTCGATTTGACACCTCATTCATGAGTCTAGGACAAAAACTGCGGGAGGAGTAGCGCGCCAAACTTTTGTGTGGAATAATAATAATAATAATAATAATAATAACTAGAATGTACATTTCCTGAAGAAAATGTGAATGGTGCTTGCAGTGGCAAAATTCGCCACTCGGTTGCTAGGGTGCTGTAATTGGTTGCTAGGGTGTGGCCATGAAGTTGCTGTGTCACTACTTATTGGCTGGCCGAATCAAAAGAGCCCAGCCCCAAGTCTCTATGACCTTCTGATCCAAAGATATGATCTCACAGATTTTGACCCAATGTTAAGTCTATGGGAGTTTTTTCAGCCGTTTTTTCGTACGCTGTGCGAACATCGTACACCCGATCGCTTAGAAAAGTCATAGCACACCTCTCCACAATAAGCCGGTCGATTTGACACCTCATTTCTGGGTCTACGACAAACGGTGCGGGACGAGTTACGCGCCAAAGTTTTGTTCAGGTGAATAGTAATTACAATACTAGAATGTACATTTCCTGAAGAAAATGTGAATGGTGCTTGCAGTGGCAAAATTCGCCACTCGGTTGCTAGGGTGCTGTAATTGGTTGCTAGGGTGTGGCCATGAAGTTGCTGTGTCACTACTTATTGGCTGGCCGAATCAAAAGAGCCCAGCCCCAAGTCTCTATGACCTTCTGATCCAAAGATATGATCTCACAGATTTTGACCCAATGTTAAGTCTATGGGAGTTTTTTCAGCCGTTTTTTCGTACGCTGTGCGAACATCGTACACCCGATCGCTTAGAAAAGTCATAGCACACCTCTCCACAATAAGCCGGTCGATTTGACACCTCATTTCTGGGTCTACGACAAACGGTGCGGGACGAGTTACGCGCCAAAGTTTTGTTCAGGTGAATAGTAATTACAATACTAGAATGTACATTTCCTAAAGAAAATGTGAATGGTGCTTGCAGTGGCAAAACACCGGACTCGGTTGCTAGGGTGCTGTAATTGGTTGCTAGGGCATGGCTATGAAGTTGCTGTGTCACTACTTATTGGCTGGCCGAATCAAAAGAGCCCAGCCCCAAGTCTCTACGAACTTCTGATCCAAAGATATGATCTCACAGATTTGGACCCCATGTTAAGGCTATGGGAGTTTTTTCAGCCATTTTTTTCGTACGCTGTGCGAACATCGTACACCCGATCGCTTAGAAAAGTCATAGCACACCTCTCCTCAATAAGCCGGTCGATTTGACACCTCATTTGTGGGTCTAGGACAAACGGTGCGGGACGAGTTACGCGCCAAAGTTTTGTTCAGGTGAATAGTAATTACAATACTAGAATGTACATTTCCTGAAGAAAATGTGAATGGTGCTTGCAGTGGCAAAATTCGGCACTCGGTTGCTAGGGTGCTGTAATTGGTTGATAGGGCGTGGCCATGAAGTCACTACTTATTGGTGGCTTGATAGGCCGAGTCAAAAGAGCCCAGCACCAAGTCTCTATGACCTTATAAACCAAAGATATGATCTCACAGATTTGGCCCCCATGTTAAGTCTATGGGAGTTTTTTCAGCCATTTTTTCGTACGCTGTGCGAACATCGTACACCTGATTGCTTAGAAAAGTCATAGCACACCTCTCCTCAATAAGCCGGTCGATTTGACACCTCATTCGTGGATCTACGTCAAAAACTGCGAGACGAGTCACGCGCCAAAGTTTTGTTCAGGTGAATAGTAATTACAATACTAGAATGTACATTTCCTGAAGAAAATGTGAATGGTGCTTGCAGTGGCAAAACTATGCTAACATAATTACCGTCCTGCTAGGATGTTTTTAGCAAGATGCTAACATGATTAGCATGTTGCAACCATGATGCTAACACCCTTAGCATGCTGCTAACATGTTTTAAACAATATGCTAATCATGTTAGCATAATGCTAGCAACATGCTAACATGATTAGCATGGTTTTAACAAGATGATAACATGATTAGCATGTTTGCTAGCATGATGCTAACATGATTAGCATGTTTGCTAGCATGATGCTAACATGATTAGCATGCTACTAACATGATGCTAACACAATTAGCATGTTACCAGCATGATGCTAACACATTTTTACTAGTTTGTGTCATGTTTAAACCCTAAGCTAATCACTATTAGCATGTAGCTATTCACTGCTAGCATGTGTAGCATGTTGGAAGTCCAGTTTGCTAGCATTAGTCAAAAGAGCCATCCGCCATGTCTCTATGATGCTCTGATGCTCTGATGCAGAGATATAGATCTTGCAAAACGGTTGCTAGGGTACTCTGTTTGGTTGCTAGGGAGTGGCTTGGCAGCTGCCAGTAATGATAAACCAAAGGCTGCTTGCCAGTATGAATGATATAAACCAACCCCCATGCCTCTATGATATTCAGATTTGAAGATATCCCTCTTTGCTTTGGGTTGCTAGGGTGCTCTAAATGGTTGCTAGGGCGTGGCTATGAAGTGTTTCAGGTGATTCGTGATTGGCCGTTTGCTGCCCCGAGTCAAATGAGCCCACCCTCATGTTTCTATGACACTCCTATCCAAAGATATTCATTTGATCTTTTTCAATGGAAGTCTATGGAACTTGTTGCTATGGTGCTCTATATGGTTGCTAGGGCGTGGCTTGATAGCTTCACAATGAACCTGAGACACTGATTGGTTGCCTGAGTAAAATGAGCCCACCCCCTTGTCTTTAAGACATTGTGATCCAGAGTTATGTTCAATACAAAATCCCTATGTAATTTCCCATAGTAGGAAAAACACAGTACTTCCTGGTTCATGGGCACGGCTTCACCATAGTATGTCTATGGGGCAACTTTGGGCAGCTCTTGCGCCCCAAGGGTACAACTTACACCCCATTTTGAGGTATGGTCTGAGAGAGCCTATCAGGCTCTTCAAACGTGGTAACCCACATGTTTCTATGAAATTCTCGTTAGGAGCTATTACTCATCAAAGTTTGTCCCAATGCAAAGTCTATGGGATTTTTTTTCGCTACTTTTTCGCACGCCGGACGAACATCGTACACCCGATCGCTTATAAAAGTCATAGCACACCTGTCCTCAATGAGCCGGTCGATTTGACACCTCATTCATGGGTCTATGACAAAAACTGCGGGAGGAGTAGCGCGCAGAAATTGTGTCCAGAAGAAGAAGAAGAAGAATAATAAGTATGCAGAAGAATAAGAATGGAGCTTTGCCTTTGGCAAGCACCATTAACTAGAATGTACATTTCCTGAAGAAAATGTGAATGGTGCTTGCAGTGGCAAAATTTGGCCCCGGTTGCTAGGGTGCTGTAATTGGTTGCTAGGGCGTGGCTATGAAGTTGCTGTGTCACTACTTATTGGCTGGCCGAATCAAAAGAGCCCAGCCCCAAGTCTCTATGACCTTATGATCCAAAGATATGATCTCACAGATTTTGACCCAATGTTAAGTCTATGGGAGTTTTTTCAGCCATTTTTTTCGTACGCTGTGCGAACATCGTACACCCGATCGCTTAGAAAAGTCATAGCACACCTCTCCTCAATAAGCCAGTCGATTTGACACCTCATATGTGGGTCTACGACAAACGGTGCGGGACGAGTTACGCGCCAAAGTTTCGTTCAGGTGAATAGTAATTACAATACTAGAATGTACATTTCCTGAAGAAAATGTGAATGGTGCTTGCAGTGGCAAAATTCAGCCCCGGTTGCTAGGTTGCTGTAATTGGTTGCTAGGGCGTGGCTATGAAGTTGCTGTGTCACTACTTATTGGCTGGCCGAATCAAAAGAGCCCAGCCCCAAGTCTCTATGACCTTCTAAACCAAAGATATGATCTCACAGATTTGGCCCCCATGTTAAGTCAATGGGAGTTTTTTCAGCCGTTTTTTCATACGCTGTGCGAACATCGTACACCTGATCGCTTATAAAAGTCATAGCACACCTCTCCTCAATAAGCCGGTCGATTTGACACCTCATTCGTGGGTCTACGACAAACAGTGCGGAACGAGTTACGCGCCAAAGTTTTGTTCAGGTGAATAGTAATTACAATACAAGAATGTACATTTCCTGAAGAAAATGTGAATGGTGCTTGCAGTGGCAAAATTCGGCCCCGGTTGCTAGGGTGCTGTAATTGGTTGCTAGGGCGTGGCTATGAAGTTGCTGTGTCACTACTTATTGGCTGGCCGAATCAAAAGAGCCCAGCCCCAAGTCTCTATGACCTTCTGATCCAAAGATATGATCTCACAGATTATGACCCAATGTTAAGTCTATGGGAGATTTTTCAGCCGTTTTTTTCGTTGGCTGTGCGAACATCGTACACCCGATCGCTTAGAAAAGTCATAGCACACCTCTCCTCAATAAGCCGGTCGATTTGACACCTCATTCGTGGGTCTACGACAAACGGTGCGGGACGAGTTACGCGCCAAAGTTTTGTTCAGGTGAATAGTAATTACAATACTAGAATGTACATTTCCTGAAGAAAATGTGAATGGTGCTTGCAGTGGCAAAATTCGCCACTCGGTTGCTAGGTTGCTGTAATTGGTTGTTAGGGCGTGGCCATGAAGTCACTACTTATTGGCGGCTTGATAGGCCGAGTCAAAAGAGCCCAGCCCCAAGTCTCTATGACCTTCTAAACCAAAGATATGATCTCACAGATTTGGCCCCCATGTTAAGTCTATGGGAGTTTTTTCAGCCGTTTTTTCGTACGCTGTGCGAACATCGTACACCCGATCGCTTAGAAAAGTCATAGCACACCTCTCCTCAATAAGCCGGTCGATTTAACACCTCATTCGTGGGTCTACGTCAAAAACTGCGAGACGAGTTACGCGCCAAAGTTTTGTTCAGGTGAATAGTAATTACAATACTAGAATGTACATTTCCTGAAGAAAATGTGAATGGTGCTTGCAGTGGCAAAATTCGCCACTCGGTTGCTAGGTTGCTGTAATTGGTTGTTAGGGCGTGGCCATGAAGTCACTACTTATTGGCGGCTTGATAGGCCGAGTCAAAAGAGCCCAGCCCCAAGTCTCTATGACCTTCTAAACCAAAGATATGATCTCACAGATTTGGCCCCCATGTTAAGTCTATGGGAGTTTTTTCAGCCGTTTTTTCGTACGCTGTGCGAACATCGTACACCCGATCGCTTAGAAAAGTCATAGCACACCTCTCCTCAATAAGCCGGTCGATTTAACACCTCATTCGTGGGTCTACGTCAAAAACTGCGAGACGAGTTACGCGCCAAAGTTTTGTTCAGGTGAATAGTAATTACAATACTAGAATGTACATTTCCTGAAGAAAATGTGAATGGTGCTTGCAGTGGCAAAATTCGGCACCGGTTGCTAGGGTGCTGTAATTGGTTGC